>NC_071394.1:109959753-110259753 GCF_022682495.2 Desmodus rotundus | reverse complement strand
CACTTTTTTCACAAGGTTAACATGGCCAGGTCTCTTTTTGCTTCTCTTCTATATCCTGTGGCCTCACATCAAAACCCAGCCGACAGTTTATTTCACACATGTTACTAAACTTCTGTGTTTTTTTTACCTCCCCATTATTATTTGCCTTTATCCAGTTTCCAGAAGAAATTATCAATAGGATGTGTCCAGCTGGGCAGGAGGGGTGAATGCAAAACCTGGTGGAATAGCCTAAGATGTCATCTTGGTTATGAGTTGAGTGAACCATTCGACCTTGGGGATTTGCAGGAGGCTTTCAAAGATCCAACGCTCTATTTGTAAGGAAGCTTTTCTGTGGCTGTTCACGTGGGGAAACTATAAGGAAACTGGAGCAGTAGAATACTAGAGGAAGTGAAAGAGATCACCTAGTCTCCGTGATTCCTTAAAACAGCAGAAATCAGGGGAAAAAAGGGTGGGGTTAGAATCCCTCTGCCCATTCACATGAGCAGAAGGCAGAGGTAGGAGGAAGAAAATAAAGGAGCCACTGGAGCCCCTTCACCGTCTTACCCTAATGAATGTTCAGCCTTCTCAACCAGACAACCTCCAGCATAGCATAGTTTTGGTAAAAATCAAATGCAAAATGTCTTGTTATCATGCAGAAGAGTTTGTCACTTCATTCTAGGACTCAAAGATGATGAGTGGATTTGAGAGCAAGGTTTTCAACACAAAAATCAAGGACATATTACTTCCTGATAGGAATGTAACCAGGCTCTCGTTTTCCTTTTCAAAATTCAGATGAATAGATATTAAGATCAAACATTGAAACCTTCTTTATCAGTCTTACATGACCTCTCGCATATTAATGTTTCTTTGGTGGAATATCTACATGAATGATAAATAAAACTTGGGGACAAGCCCTCAGCACCCCAGCAGGGGTGTCCAATCCACAGCCCATGGCCCACATGTGGCCCAGGATGGCTAGGAATGCAGCCCAACACAAAATCATAAATTTACTTAAAACCCTTATTTTTGCTCATCAGTTTTTGTTAGTGTTTGTGTATTTAATGTGTGGCCCAAGACAACTCTTCTTCTTCCAGTGTGGTCCAGAGATGCCAAAAGGTTGGACACCCCTGCTTCTTGAGAAAAAACAAAGCTTCTTAAGTAACCATGAATATCTCACTATTCCCTGCCATGGGGCCAAGCACCACACTCCATTCATAACTCTCACTATTCCCTTCAAGCTTCTGCTTGAATTATTCCCCTTTCTCAGGCTGACTTTTTCCACCAACACTCTTTTCAAGGCTCAGTTTAAGTTATAGAACTTGTTCAAAGAGCTTTCTTTTTCTCTGGCTCTTTCATCATTTACAGTCTCTACCACAGAACTCCCCATCTGATGATATAACCTTGTAATTTACTAGTTCTTGTATAAGTATTATTTATACAGTGATGGTCTCCTTGGAGGAAGGGGCCATGGCTTCTGGTTTCCTTTTGTCTTCCACAACATCTGGCCCAGGGCTGAGCCCTTGAAATTTTAGAAAAGATTACTTACTTTTCAAATTGAAATTTACCTCTAAGTAGATTTTATTTCTATGTGGATTATGAAAAATAAAGCTTTAGACAAGACAAGCTTTAGACCTCTGTCAAATAATATTTTATGGTGAATTAATATCATTTATGGGGTGCTGACTATGTATACAGAGTCTGGGGTTCAAAGAAGAGTCACCCGTGTTCCAAGCAGCTTTAGTTTGCAGGCCATCACAATACCAAACACTTGTGGCTTGGCCCCAGGTTCTTACTATGAGTAAAGAGCACCAGCTTCACATTGGGTTGGCTATCACGACGGTCTCTGGAATCTCACCAAATATTATTCATAGACCACTCATAGGATTTGTCATTGTTGTATGGCAGCAATTTTCAACTGTGTGCCACAGGAATTTTAAAACCTGTCATACCTGACTATTTAGTCAGGAGTACTGACCTCTTTTCCCTTAGATTGTCAAATAAAAAAAAAAATGACAACAGCCAACACAACAATAGCCATCTGGTGTGAATGAATCAAAATTATACCTATTTTTTTGTCAGATTGGCAAAAAAATATGGGTTTTTTGGTGTGCTGCAGAATTTTAGTAATTAGTTTATGTGTGCCATGGGATGAGAAAGGTTGAAAATCACTGTTTTATGACATTAAAGTCCATTTAAATGGCATCTTTGAGAAAAGTATCCTCAAAATGATTCTCTTGAGAAGTTCCCAGAGTTGGAAGGAAGGAAGGAAGGAAGGAAGGAAGGAAGGAAGGAAGGAAGGAAGGAAGGAAGGAAGGGAGGGAGGGAGGGAGGGAGGGAGGGAGGGAGGGAAATAGAATAATAGCTCAGTTGATTAGAGCATTGTCCCAACTGCCAAGGTTGTGGGTTCAATCCCTTGGGCCAGGGCACATACAAGAATCAACCAATGAATACATATAAACAAATCTCTCTCTCTCTCCCCACCCACCTCTAAAATCACTTTTAAAAACTCAATAGTAAATTCTAATTCAATGCCTGCCTTGTCTCTGTAGACTGTCCCTCTTAAATGTTTAGTTTTTATTTTATTTTAATAATATCATATTAAAAAGCCAACAGCATTCCACAAAATTAACAGCTACCAACTGAAACAAAGAGAATAAAAGTGAAACCAGTAGAAGTTGGTTTAAGCATTTTCAGCAATACCAACAGAAAGGAGATTTATCCAGAGAAGATGTATCAATGTCATTTTATATCAGACATCAACATGTCAAAACCAATTGTGTTTTGTTGCAATAATAAAATAAAATCCCTTCCTTTATTTTCGTTCTTCATAAATGCCCATAACACATAAAGCAAGCAATTTCAAAATGTGCCATTCTACTTAGGAACGATATTTACTCCCCAGGTATGGTTTGGGTACTTGATAGTAGAAAAGATGTTAAAGACCAGACAGTGTTTAACAGTCCGGTAGAAAAGGTAGCCAGTTGCTATACCATGAAGAGACTTTTAACTAGATATTTCTCTCCTTTCCTTATCTCCAGCTGCCTCCTAACCTCAACCCTAACCCTAACCTACCACTTAGTAGAGACATCTATTTTACAACAATGGAATAAAAGATCATTCTTTTAAAAAGTACAGTCTACTAACGTGCAAGGGCATTGCAACTCATAATTTGACGTACCCTTTTGTTCCTGGACAAGACATTTGTTTGACGTTAACTAGGCATAGCCAAAATGAGCACTGAAAAGACCAGTTGAAGGGAAACCCATGGACTGCAGCCCAAACAGGTCACTCGTATCTTGTTCATATGATCCCTTTTCCTCAATGAACAATCCAGACTTTTGCAAGGGCCATTTTAGTGAGTGAAAATGAATTTCACATATGCACTTTCACTAAGAAACAAAATGGGGCTTTAATAAAGAAAAAGTTTACTTGCTTCTCAAATTGGCCCAGTGTGGATTTTAGCTTCCTATGTATCATGGGAAATAAAGCTTTAGGCAAGACAAGAATATTTGCACGTCTGCCAAAAATTAATATATTTTTTAATGGTAAATTAACATCAAAAGTTTTCTACATATTAGTGATGGTCTGACCTCCAACTGTTCACAGTCATGTCCAATCCGCACACACAGAAGGAGAAAATCTGTCTGCTATGAACGTTCAATTTGTTCAATTCCCTGCCATGTCTTTTCAGCTGCTAATGGTGCTCTGTGAACAGATGATGACTTTACTGGGAAAGGAAAACCAACAGGGATAAACTACTTTAAATTTTTAAGATGGTAATTTGTAATTTAGGTATGCTTTACCATTATGTTTGCTAGGATACATATATGTATATGTAATTTTAAAGCAACAGCTCACTCCCAGAAGTTGATAACTTTTAAAATAAAATCTTTGGTTGTTTTGAAAGCACTGTCTGCCATGTTAGAGGCTGAATCCTGTCAATGAACTGGACAACGTTTACCGAATACTTACTATGTGCCAGATCTGGGGGAGGGCACAGTGGGATGGTGGCAGGAGGTTACAAAACTGACCTGATCCGTTTGATAAAATTCAACAGAGAACCTACAGATAGGCCCCCCACCCCAGTCCCATATGCAAAAACTGTAGGGCAATTAGAAACCATGCTGCAGTCCACCAAAGTGCAAGTCCCACCTCCGCAGCCAACGAGAAGCTGGCCTCTCTATCAACTTTCCGTATGTTCTTTCTCTAGGAACCATTTTTATCACAACAGAAACAACATAAAGCCCTGAGATGGAGAAGATGGAAGCTTGAAGTCACAGCCAGTCCCATGGTGATGGGAGCTCGGTGAAGACAAAAGAAGAGATAGTTAACTCCACCTCCTTAAGGAAAGTTAAAACAATACAGAGATAAGACCCTCACAGAAGCCAGGTTGAAAGATTTACATTTAAGTTCTATAATATCACAAATCACAAATTTTTGGAGTTGGAAATTGTCAGAGATTTCTCCTCTGAATAGATTTTTTATTTGTTACTACAAAATGTATACATTAGGAAACTAATTCAGTAATCACCATTTTTGACTTATATTATAGAAACTTCAAAAGTTATACATTTCAGGAGTATATTTGAAAGTCATGTGACACCACATTGGAGTCCAGGACCCCATTCTCCTGTTCCTCTCGTAGCTCACTCGTGGTGGCTTCTTCCCATCTCCCTTGCTGCCTGACCCCCCCGCCCCCCGCAATCCCTGCCAGTTTAATGCTTAATGTCAGAGTCTCAGAGTCTCACAGTGCTTAATCCTCAGTCCTCTTCTCTTCTTTACTTACATTCACTCCCTGGTTTTTAAACACCACCTCTGTGCTAATTAGTCCCCAATGTATCATCTTACCCAGACTCCTGTTCTGACTCCAGCTGCCTACTCAATATTATCCCTTGCCTAAATTCAACACATCCAAAACTCTTTGTTCTTTTCTCCCAAAACCTAATAATCATGGTCTATCAGCTGGTGACAACTCCATTCTCCTATTTGTTGATATCATCCTAGATGCCTCCTTCTCTAACAATTCCTGACTACACTGTTAGCAAATCCTATCAGCTGAACCTTTAAAATATTTCTAGAATCCAGCCAATTCTCAGCACATCCACTGCCACCACCTAGTCCAAGCCACCATCATCTCTTGCCTGGATTACCGGTCTCTTCCCAACACAGCAGACAGAGTGATCCTTTTTCAATGTAAATCAGGTTGTGGCATCCCTCAACTCAGAACTCTCCCATTCCACTCAGAGGAAACACCAAAATCCTTGTAATAGTCTACCAGGCCCTCTGAGCTGGCCTCTAGTTACCTCCCTAAATTCATCCCTTCCCACCCCCTCACCTTTCGCAGCCCTCTGACTACAGCACTTTCTTTTCTTTCTGCCCAGGATTCCATTCTAGCGGGAGAGTTAACAAGTGTATTTTAGCAATTAAAAGCTTAACATTATTAAGGATATAGATTTGAATAGCAACATTAACAGGCCTGACATAACCAACATATAAAGAGCCCGCATCCAAACAATTAGACAGTAACATTGTTTCAAACATATATGGACCATTTATCAAAATTAATCAAGTATCAGTGCATAAAGTATCCATAAATTTCAAAAAATATCATATATTCCATACTCCCTTACCAAAATGTGATTTAGTTTAAAATATAAAAAAGGGAACTTTTAAAAAATTATGTCTTGACACTTAAAATGTACTTCTAAATTACTCAGAGATCAAAGAAAAATTTAAAATAAAAACAAGCTAAAATAAATAAGATATATTGCCATTTTTAAAAACATTTTATTTATTTATTTTTAGAGAGGGTAAGCAATGGAGAAAGAGAGGAAGGGAAATATCAAAGTGTGGTTGCTTCTTATGCACCCCCTACTAGGGACCTGGCCACAACCTAGCATGTGCCCTAGACTGGGACTAGAACCCTGAACCCTTTGGTTCGCAGGCTGGCGCTCAACCCACAGAGCAGGGCATACTGCCATTTTTTTTTAAGTTTGTACTAGAAAAGCAGAAAGGCTGAAATAGAATGAACTAACTTTCCAAATTAAAAGTTAGAAAAGTAAAAAAGAAAAATAATGTCAATAAAGTAGGAGAAAGAATAATTATTAAATAATATAAATTAATTATTAAAATCAACAAATTAAGAATGGGGTACAATAAACAACAATTCCAAACAAATATGTTGGTCAAGAAAACAGAGTACAAATAATCAATATTATAAATGAAAATGGGGTTATAGAAATTCAGACACAGAAAAGAGAAAGATAATCAACATACCATAAAAACATTAGCAAACACTTTAAAACATAAATGAAATCGATAAATTCCACTAAAAATATACATCTTAATACACATAAACTGACTCAGAAAAAACATTGAAAACATCAATAATCCTGTAAACCTTTTTAAACATTGTTATCCATAGTTTAAAAACTGCCCCTCAAAACTTCCTCTCAAACCTGGTGTTCCTCTCAAAACACCAGGTTCAAATGATTTTATACGTGAATTCTCTTAAGCTTTCAGGGAAGAAAAAAGTTTAATTTATAAAGAGAATACAAAAGAAGGAACAGTTCTAAACTCATTTTATGAAGCCAGTATAATCTCAATATTGAAATCACACTAGGTCTTAATAGAAAAGGAAAGTACAGGCCAATCTAATCCATAAATATGAATACAAAATTCTGAACAAAATATTAAAAAATTGAATCCCACCTTATAATTTTTTTTAAATGTAATGTATCTTGATTAAAGTGGGTTTATCTCAGGAGTGTAAATCTTGTTTAATTATAGAAAATCTTATAAGTCACCTCAATTTAAACAATAAAATAAAATAGGTAAAACCATGTGGTAGTCTCGATGGATACAAAAAACAATTTAACACCCATTCATCGTAAAAACATTAATAGCAAATGAAGATTAATAGAAAGTAAAAATAGAAAATGAAGATCACACTTTCTAGGATGGTGGTGAGAACACAAAATGGGTGTAACAGTATGGAGACATGTGTAGCATTATTTAGCCAAATCACATGTGCGCATTTGATCCAGCAGTGACACGTCCAGGACTCTATCCCACAGACACTGGCAAGTGCAAATAACGTAGGCACAAAGCTGTTCATTGTGGTGCTGTCTTCTGAAACACTGGAGATAACCCAAAAGCCCACTATAGGGGACTGGTTGGCTAAACTACAGTAGAGTCACACAATATGATATGGGATAGCCTATAAAAAGGAATAAGCTATAAAAAAAATCTCTCAATGGTGATATGGAATCATCACATATATTTCTAAACCATAAAAGCAACATGCAAATATCATTTGCTTATTGTGTGCTTTCTTTACAGTTTTATTGTTATTGTGTGCTAACTAGAAACATACTGCTGTGCAATAAGATGTTTACATAGCTATTTATTTATACTTTTGAAAAGAAACAATAGAAGGAAAAATCTGAAACTTTTTTTTCATGGTTACCCATGAGGGAACTAGGGAGTGGGAGAGAGGAGAGAGGGCTAGAAGCCAGACTGCTAAGGAAGCATCTTATTATATAGTTTTGAAATTGGAACTATATAAATTAAAAAACAAAATTAAATCGAAACAATAACCAGTGATTCAAAATTGAAGACAGACTGAAGGAAATGACTAAATATCCGGTTGGCGGCACAACGACTCAGAGATCCTCTTTACTCCCGTTGACCCTAACACGCTGTCTTGAGTGCGCCTCACAGCAGGACAGTTTCTGAAGACAGAATCACAGGGAAACCCTAAAGTTCCGTTCAGTAGTCCTATTGCGAGTAATTGCAGGTAGTCATCCTAGTTCTATGATTTTGAAATCATTAATATTATGTTACAGGATAAAGCAAATAATTGTGCCCTTATGAACCAATATTAAACTCAAGTTTGAATTGGAAAAATGTCATAATATTCTTTTTCTTACAAAATTGTACATATTTCCTAGTTCTGTCCACTCCAAAGGCCTGGAAGCAATGGCAACCCAAAAGTAATAGTCACCCCTAAACCCAGAATTAAGGCTTCTAAATACCGATGGCCTTAGAAGGAATCAGGGATTTAGGATAAATTACTGCTTTAGGCTCTGGGGTAGGAAATGTACCAGATAAGCTTAAGAGAAGCTTTTGTGTCAGAAAGGAAGAAATCTGTAAAAGACTAATTGAGTCATCTCAAAAGAACACAGGAGCCAACTGGAAAGGAATTCCACTGGGCTAAGATGGGACAACTTGGGCATTAAAAAGAATAAGGACCCCAATCGTTGAAACATGTCAAATATAGTGTGTGAAAATCCACAGCTCATCAGTCACCACTGAGAGTTGCTAAGACATCTACTAATTACTCTAAACATTAATATATTAATAACAATTAATTAAAAGAATCAAGCATTCATTTTGCTTTTAACACAAATTGTATTTTCAGAGTAAGCAAATAATAGAAATACTTCTTTATAGAAAAATTTCAACTAATAAATACAGAAGTAATGACAGAATTCGATAATCACCAACTTGATGAAGTAATGAACAAGACAATAATCATCAATGAAATACTGTGCCGGTTATTTTCTGTGGGTCCCTCAGCTCCATTCCCTGCCTTTCCCTGCGCTGCTCTGTGCCCCAGGAATCTGACCTTGATGAACTCCTTCACACAGGTGCCCAGTTGGGTTCAGGAGACAGAGGGAGGGGAGAGAGAGAAATCAATGTCATTCCTCCTTCTCCAGCTCACCTGCAGTTCTGGCAACTGCTGCTTTTCTCTTCCGCCACAACTCCCTTCAGGTGGCCCATCTTTCACCACTCCAGTTCTTCCCAGGTTATAACGTTCCCCCGCTTTACCTCTTAAGGCTTCGTGTCAGCAGCAGCCCGCTAAGGTATACACACAGACACACACACATTCCCTGATCCCAATCCAATTGAGCTTCTAGATCTAATTCCCAGATTACAGGAAATATGAGTCATAGAGGAACAGTAAGACAACACAACAAGGAAGCAAGCAGCCAAATCCAAATGTAGGACATTCTTCAGGGCAAATCACATAGATAACTTAATAAATCAATCAAACACAGGAGAGGATGCCTCAGACTGAGATGTGAGGTCAAACAACTAGATGTAACATGTAGATTTTGTTTGAATCCTCAAACACACCAGCCGCCTTGGAAACAAGTAGGGAAATTTCATCCTAGACTTGGTATTAGATGATAAAAAGAAACTACTACTTTTAGTAAGTATAACAATGACATGCTCATTATGTTTTTAAAAAATCATTATTATTTTGACATGAATACTGAAGTATTTGTATGTGTAATAACAGAATATCTGAGGTTTTCCTTCAAATACTCCAGAAATTAAAGAAAAGGATAAATGAAATAAGGTTAGTGTGAGTGATATTGCATAATGAAAACTTAAAAGATAACATTTTGAGGACAAGAAAAATATACAAAGTTCCAAAAACTAAGTTTGACAATAGATGTAAAAGAACTTGATGGTAAAATTATAAAAATTTTAAAGATATTTAAAAGGCCTAAATAAATGGAATAATCAATAAATGGATAGCCAAAATCAATATTATAATGAGATCTGCTCTGCCCAAATGTACCACAAAAGTCAATGCCATTCTAAAATCAAATGCAGGCCAAATTCCAGAGGTTTCAAGGAATTTGACCTGCCAATTGAAAAATGTGTATGGAAGAGCAAAGGACCAGAAATAGTCTCTCAGGTAAACCACAGGCAAAGGAAATTGTCCTACTAGGAAACATGTACTAAATCCGTTGCCATTAATACAGTTTAGATGTAGACATGTAGACTAAATGAACAGTTAGAGAGCCCAGATCAGACCCAATACATATGGAAACGTGATTTATGAGAGAGGTGGCATTGCATAGTAAAGAGAAAATAGTAGACTGTGGTTATCCATAAGGGAAAACAAAATAAAATGGGAACATTACTTTTGTTTTAGACAAAAAAATATATCAATTCTAAGATAAATGAAAACTTAAAGTAAAAAACAAAATGTTAAAACTTTTACAAAAAAATAAAAGCTATCTAAAAGACCATAGAGTTGGGTTGAATTTTTTTTAAGTATAAAAATCACAAATCACAAGTAAAAGATTAATAAATGTGACACCATTAAAATGAAGAACTTCTGCTCATCAAATGATCCCATAATAAAAATATAATCCATAAATTGGAAGGAGATATTTGAATTATATGAACAGAAAAGGATCAGTATCCAGAATGCATAAAGAATCCTTATTAATCACTAAAAAGTGAAAAGTAATAACTGAATCTAGTATATCATATTTGTCAGAATAGGTTAGACTGTGCTGGAGCAAGAGATAAACCTAAAAATCTCAGGGAATTAAGGTTCATTTTTTGCTCCCGGACTGTCTGTTATGGGTCAAGTGACTATGTTCAAGACGGCTGTCCTTTGTGCAGTGATTCAGCCATCCGAGCTGACTCGGCCTGGCAGCTCCATCCTCCCCACGTCAGGAGAAGACTCAGTGATGGGGCACCAACTCTTACACACTCTAAGTCCTCCCATGGCCCACTGGCCAGGACTATTCGTATGACCCCAACTAACAGGAAGGAGAATGGGAAACCAGAACGACTGTGTGGTCATGGTGAGCAGAAATTCTTCAGGGATCGACAAAAACAGACATTTCATAGAAGGGCCACAAATGGCCATAGAACACAAATGGCCAGAGAAACACATGAGGAAGTATTCCAACACAGTGAGGGAAATACAGGATAAAAGCCCTATCAGATGACACTTTACCCGCACCAAACTGGCAAAAACTTAAAAATCTGACTATATCAAGTGCTCCTGACAAGAGTGTGGAGGAACAAATCATCGTTAGCTGATAGAAGTACAAATTGGAACAACCGTTTTAGAAAAACAGTCCACCGTACCTCGAAAAGTTGGACATGAACATACAATATGACCCAGTAATACTATTCCTAAGTGGTTTTTTAAACTGTTTGCTCTCCTAATCTCAAAAGAAATTTATTTTTTTAAATTTGGGCACCTTCTGCACAGTTTTAAGTTAACCTAAAAGAAAACTTATCACCAATTTGACCAGTTGCAGAAGATGTAGTTCCCAGCAATTATAAACATTTAAATTATTACAGCACTCATAAATGTATCCAAAAGTACCTAAAAACCATAATAATTTGATAAACCATAATAATTTCCATCATCCATTTAAAAATACATGTAGAAATTCTTCAGTCAGAAATTTTAAATTGTTCCTGATTTAAGTCCTTTTATGTTTAAAAGTATTTTACTGATCACTCTAGGATAGTTCTCTGCAACAAAATATCTTTAGTAAATTAAAATGTACTTGTTTATTTTCTCAGTGTTCAGTCCAGAGAGGCAGTGTGGGAGCGCTCACCACAGCAGGAACGGTGGCACCAAAGAGAAGCAAAGCAAGGTGCTGTCAACAAGCAAATGAACAAGGAAGCGGAGTTGATCCACGTAACAGAATGCTATGCAACACTGAAAAATCAGTAACCTATCGCTATATACATCAACATGGATGAACTTCAGAGACATAATTTCAGGGAAAATATCAAGCCACATAAAGATACAAAAAACAGACAATATGACATTGTTTGTATATAAAAAAAAGTGAAACAATATGCCATCGATAAACATCTTTCTAATGGAAGTATACAAGGCAAGCCAGAATCAGTGACTACATTTTTCCACTTGGGAAGGATGAAGAACGGATTTAGAACAGGTGAAAGGGAACATCAGCAATATGTATAATATACTATTATCACTTATTTTACTATTTTTATGTTATTTTTCTACATGAAAAAATTTTTAGTGTTTTTAAGGAGATTAGTGGCTACAAAGGTACTGACTGACCAAATGTGGGGAAGTCTTTATTATGACCCAGGTGCTGTGCCTGGGGACGGTCACGTGTCTACCTGTCCGTAACAGATGTCCTTTCTGCCTGAGCGCTCTATTTCGGATGGATGGAAAAAAAAAAAAAAAAGAAATAGAGGAGACACTGTACACACAGTCAAATCACCTCTCTGCCAGAGAGTTCTCACGGCTGAGGCTCAGAGTTTGTTATCTGGTAGGTCTGAATTTTTTCTATGGGACTTCATCACCAGTGTTCATTGACATTTTATTGGCTCTTTCAAGCTTTTGTTTGTCCAGATAGGAAATCTCTAGTACAGAGTGTCACTTGCCTTTACACAAACTGATTCATTCATTTACCAATTCATACTCGACACATGTTTATTGACCTGCTCTGCACCAGATACTGTGACGAACACAAAACAGTTTCTGTTCTCTTTAAGCCTATAGTTTATGAGAATTTTAATTAGGTAAGTCAGATTCATTCAAAGAAAAGAATAAAGGAAGGGAGGGATAGGAAGGTGAAAGAGAAAGAAGGCAAGCTTTCTGAAAAAGAGAGATGTGCAAATGTGAATAATAGGAATTTTACTTCTTTATGCCCAAGCATACCCTGTTCAATACACTCTTCTTCATGTGGTCCTTCAGCCTTCCGGGTCCTCAGCATTTTAAGACATTCCAGATCTTCAGATGCAATGAAAAGGTAAAAAGAATTTAGTATCTGTCACTTGACCCAGGGTGTGCTTTTGTATGAGTACCTCTTGGGTTTTGGTTTTGGACTTTTGGGGGTTTTCCCTCAATGGCCTATTTTATTTCAGGTATACCTCTTTATACTTTCTTGGGCCATGGACTCCTAAGAAAACCTATGGACCCCTTCTCAGAATGATGTTTTCAAATGCATAAAATAAAAATATACAGGTTGCAAGGAAGCCAATCACTGAAATGCAGTTCTATCCATGGGCCTCCCTGAGAAGACTGGCTAGGGGAATAAAACAAAATGGGAAAAAAACAATACCAATTTTTTCCCAGAAGCTCCCACAAAAGGCAAGTGGCTAGGGTATAGTGACTTAAGTGAAAAGTAACGCATTTGCCTTGCCAGACAGGGGAATAAACTAACTCAAGAAAACTTGATTTAAAAGTGAAGTGGCTGATTGTCTATTTCCTAATAAAGCACTGTAATCAAAAATACTCAGTGTGTACTTCAACAGAGTGTTTCATTTATGAAATGTTTCTAGAACATCCAATCCACTTCTTAATTTCTGTTTACTCTTTCATCGTCTCCCCCCCACCACCCCTGCTTTATTCCAATCTTTGATCTAAGTCTTAGATGTTGACAAAGGATTTGCCTTATCCTGACTCACTGAACAGGATTTGGTCACCTCCCTATTAATGAAGCAAATAGCACCAGGAGGGGATCTAACAGGAGTAGAATCTAAGTGAACAGTAAATGTGACATTGGGGCCTCGCAGATTGCATGATTGCAGGACTAATCATTCATGGTAATTCACCCACTGTATTTGATTTCGGGGGCAATGCTTTTTGACATGCCAAGTCTGACACCCATCACAACTCAGCATCTTTACAGGAAATATTTGACAGATATCTATATGCACCCACGTGATAAAATGAGGTCCCTACACCATGTCTTCATTTGGGAAACTCCCGAAGCACCCCTTTAATGAAAGCCTAGAATTTAAATATCTCCAGACCCAGGAGACAGAAACACCTTGCTGTTTTCTCTTCTGAGTAATTGCCTTTTTTTCCCAAAGAACTCAATCAGCTATATCTACCATATAATACAGTTTCAGACAAAAACTATTATATTTCTTGCATTATGATGTTCTTTCTGATAATTGATATCAGTTCACATAAATATTAGAATGCATTGCCCTTCCCTTCCAAATGAGGACTCAATAGTATATTCTCTCTCACTCTCTCTCTCACACACACACACCTTTACCCAGCACCTTCTCCTCCTTTACATCTAGACTTGAGAGAGAAATAAAAAATTAGAAAATATTAGATAATGCCTTCTGACTTGACTGCTAACACAATAAAGCCGCATTGTAAACTGAATCATCGGAGTCTGCTGTTCTTATTGCTCTCTTTGCTGGTATTACTTCATGGATATTAGAACCCTTAGGGATATTGGAATATGAATAAAGATTTTTTTAAATCAGCTGTTTCTAAAAATAATGCAGTTTGCAAAAACAGAAGGTTTGGTTTATAACACAAACAAAATTGTTACATTCTGAATGGGTTGTAAGTACCTGATTCTTTGCCTTTTTACTCATCCCTGCAAAAAAAAAAAAAAAAAAAATCTGCAAATCCATTTGCTAACCAGCTGTACCTCTGTGCGAAACAGATAACAACCTGTGCAAGCCAGGGTTTGCTGTGAATCGGTGCTGATAGGCCTGAATCTCATAGCTTTTTTTAAATGCTAATGACAAGAAACATTTCCAAAGCCAAAACGCTCTTGTAGATCTGTCTTCCTCTATTATGACTGATATTTGCTTGTAAGTACATAGAACACTTGTTCCCTGTCCCTTATCTCCGGTGCTGCAGCATGCTGACCTACATACCATTCAGCACAATATGATGCACAAACATCTTCTATATAATTTTTCATTTTCGACTTAAAAACAGGAGAGGCAAAATAGGATTGCGGCAAATCTAACAAAGAGATGGCATTATTTCCAAATAAAAATGTGCATTTTTCCAAAGAATTTATTTGTCTAGCAGCATGAAGTTCATACATAGCAATGCTGGAAAAAGGGTGTTGAATTGCGATTAGGAACGAAGGACTTAGGGAGAGAAACAAAACCCATCTTTTCTCCTATCCGAGAATAATTAAGCTAACTTATTTCTCACCACAATTAAAAAGTTCAGCTTTTCTGAACCATGTTTTTGCAGTGTCACGAAATGCGGCCGATATAATAATGCTGAAATGTGTACAATAATAACAAAGGAATAAGGGGAGAAAGTGACATGGGTGGCTGTGGGAAGGAAAGAAATAATCTATTCTCACACCTGCCATTGTCAGAACACTCCAAACCAAGTTATTTATCTTTTTAATTTCTTGCTGCTATGGCTGCCACCTTGTAGGTCTTCCCCGCCATTGAAATGATACTTGGGTTTCCAGCAAAACTGTTAATAGCTGTTAAGACTTTAAGCTTGTGGTTATCTGATAGCCTAGCCTTCTTAATGCTCTGCAGGGCCATTGTAATTGCAAATACAGTGGAGCCACATGAAAAGGAGGACTGTATTTCTAGGACTGCAGCACAAAGGAGACCAGCAGAGGCGCCAACAAGGTCAAAGGGCACAGAGGGTGAAAACCCCTCATTAACTTGTAACAAGGCCGGGAGTCTGTACTCAAGCCACCTTCCCTTAACCAAGGAAAGAGATCCTTACAAATGCACCCAGGTTTAATTTTTAATGATAAGTTGTCTTTGTTTTCCAAGTTTTCTCTGTCTAAAACAATTGGAAAATCCCCAAGAAAGATAAAAATGCCTTGGTTTGTGGCCCAAATGACCTCCTTCCTTACACTTTAAGTAATTTATTTTGTTTCCTAATTACTCTGAGGAGACCTGAAGTAGGAGGGCTGCAACAAATACTTTTGCCACCCTTGTTGGATGTTGACAATAGATTTGTAGCATGAATCACATTTCGGAATCATTATTTTATGGTTCTCTAAAAGTAGGGCCACCTTTTGCAAAGAGTTAGCAGTTATTTGAATTTGACCAGCTTTAGAAGCCTCTTTTCCAAAAATCCAAATCAAAGAGAAAATAAATTTTCACACTTTTTGCAATTTTGCAGTTATTCTGCTTAATTGTTTGCACCAGCCAAATTTATCCATCAGCTGCCAGACCCCTGCTTATTTGCGCGCAGTGTCAACCCAGCACTTTACAATTTCTGTGTAATATGATGAGCAGAGCCTCATGCCAAGAGTCTGGAGACCCACCGTATCTCTCTGGCTCTGCCACAAACTCGCTGTGTGACTTTGAGCAAGTCACTTGACCTCTCTGAACCTGTTTATCTGGGGTTTGGAGTAGTTAAATGATAAGAGCTCTTCTGGCTATAAAATCCTACAATTGGCTCCCCATATATCCTTTTCATTTGGGACCACTTATCTCACCACTGTTGGCTCATGTTAACTGCTAAATACCAGAGAACAATTTTCTAAGTGCTTATTTTAGATGATACTGAAAGCTGTTGGAAAACCTTGTCTTCCGGCATTACCATAGATAGGCGTAAGTGATAACCAGTTTCCACTTTACTATACATTGCTAATGGCAACGTTATACAGTACTCCCACACAAGCTCTATAGGTCTAACTTATTAATGGCCCGTGCTAATGCAATTACCAGAAAGTATGTTATTAAATTTTCTGGAATTTCAACACAACAAAACAACATATAACTGCTTGATAAATTACTCTGAAGAGATTTAGTAATTTGTGTAAGGGTGGCTCTCATTTATGCAAGAAGCTTAAATCCATTTAAAGTTAATTTCTAATTTTCTTCTATTTGTGTCATTCAGAACTACATTGTTGATCCAGGAGCAATCTCTCCAAAGCCCAAGTGAACTATTAATTTTGTTTGGGTTAAAGTACAAAATGTTAACAGTGTACAGTATCCGCAATTTGCCAGTGACTCTTCACATTCCTTCCAAATATAGTCTATTAATTTTTTTTCTCATATGACTGAGATTTTGCATAGCATCTCTAGGTTTTATTTTTTTTATCTTAACTACAAGGGAAAAGATAGATGGATTTATTAAGACACAGTGCCTAGCAAATATCAAATTAACATAAAAATGTTCATAGACTAAGCAATCTTTATATTATACTGCTTTTAATGATTTGGAAGAAAACGCAGTAAAAAGAAATTCTGGGTCCCCTTCCTCAAGCTTCTATTTATGAAATCTACCCAAATAAAGATTCTACTTCCTCATTGTCATCATTATTAAAAAATAATCACTTGTCTGTTGAATTCTGCCTGATCCTGGGAGGCAGTGAGATAGAGCCATTTATACAGTTATAACCACTGCCCATGATAAGACGAGATGACAGTAAGATGGATTCACCCGCACAAAACATACAGATTATGAAATATAAGCATCGAGTAGAATTCCTACAAGGAATGTGGAAAAGTGTTGAATTTTAAATGCTATGCTCTGGTAACATCTTATGCTTTAGGCTTAGCAGACAGTAAATTACACACACACACACACTCTCACACAAATGTTATCAAGCAATGCAAGTTAGTGACTTAAAAATGACTCATAAACACATCGATGGATCTGCTAGGGGATAATTTCTTAAAGAATTTTGAAAGTTTGTAAAGAAGTTAAAAAAGAAATGAGATGACTGGCTTTTATTTTGTTTTAACCAAATTCACTTATTTATCATTTATTTAACATTGTTGAGTTCTTACTAGGTGCCAAAAAGCATGTTTTTGCTAAGTTCAATATAATTCATGAGAGAAGTAAAACGTTCAAGAAAGAAATCACTCTAATTCCTAAAGCACTTTCCACAAAATTTGCAAACCAAGGTAAGTGGATAAGATAGTTAATAAAATATTTGAAATCTGATTTAAAAAAAAAAAGAAAATTAAACAGGCAGTACCTTAACTATCTCTTTTTGTTTTCATGAAAACTATTTCAAAATTGTATCCCAGGCATTCTTTTGTAGTAAACAGAATATATGATTCGTTACATCTAACTTCAAAGATGCAGCTTATCTGGTAACTCTAGATTACCTGAAAGCAGGTGATCCAACTCAGCCAGGCATGACCCTCCACTGGGCATCTGCTTCCAACTAGAACTGGCCATTTGAATTTGTGGAAAAGTAGCTAAGAAGGGTCATGTTCCAAGCAAGGATGCCAAAATAAATGCTGGAGGCGTGGCCATTAAAGCCGCATTTCTTTTAACACATTTAAATTTGGTGTCTTTGCATGTAAAGATAGTACTCTAGGGGACATTAACAATCCCCCCCACCCCCTTCGGTTCCCCACCCTTTCCCACCGTTTCTTAGGTTGTACTAAGAAAGTGTCATCCTAGGAACGTCTCAGTTATAACTAGAGTGACCATACAACCCATTCGCTCAGGACATCCCAATTTATGCCTGTTATCCCAGTATAATTATTAATAACTTCCATTCACACTTTCAAAACGGCCCTGGTTAGGGATGCTTAATTATACCGGTGCCCTAATCATAATACAATCTAGGATACATACACAAAACCCCACATTAGAACAAATTCTAGTCCTGATCCAGCACCAGGGAGAGTGGCAGTCAGCAACACTACCAACACCAGCTGGAATTTATAGTCCTCTTCCCCCATGCAATGGGCACGGTATTTTTCTTAAAAAAAAAAAAAAAACTGGCTGAATAAGCTACCCTCTCTGATTCGTGGACATGACCTATAGGCACGCATTCCTGTCAAACTGTAACTTTCCTCCACATGCACCCACTGAGTTCACTAAAAATTCCTAGGACGCAACTAAGCTGTACTGGCTTCTGCACAAAGCCTGACTGTTACAAACATTTTAGGAATAGAAATGTATCTTATTCATGTTGGTGTCTCCCAATGCCTTTAGCACTCAGCCTTGTTTATAAGAACCATTCAACGAATGCTTACTGAAATGCCTGGAACATCCAGTCAAAACACCTGCATGGCTGGCCTAATTCTTTCCTTTCTTTGCAGCTATTCATCATCATGTAGATCCAAAGACATTCAGAAAACAGACAAATGCCAGGCCTGTTTGTAAGCAGTGCCTTGGTGTACAGGGAAGGAAGTAACAGCCACACTTAAACTACTGTTTCCCCTCTTAGTAACTTTTCAATCTATCTCCATGTTCTCCTCTAAGGCAACTAATTGGCCACTTTCTACAACCCAGAAGTCCTAGAGGTAGGAGCCAGCCAGGAAGACGCATCAACAGTTGTTTCCACTGGATCTCCTGGACAAATCAAGTCAGGGTTCAGGACAGAATCTTGCTAAAGAAGCATCAGTGCTTGGTGCTACATTCGGCCTTCCCTTATATTCTTGACTCCGTGGAGAGACCAGCCACAGTGATGGGAGAATAATGAAAAGATAAATGAAAGAGTCTAAAATAATCTCTGCTCATTCTGACATTTTTTAAAAAGGGGAGGTTCGCCTACAAGTTATTAGCAGGAATTACAGTATTTGAAAAAACCCTCATAAGTTGTACTAAAGCATTTGGCCCTCAGTTTTCACATTCTCAAATTTTAATTTGTGATTTGTTAAATCACAACTTCAGCACGTTTGTGATTTTTAAGATCACTTTCACAGACTAAATAAATACGGTGATTATGCCTAATGGAACGACATTTATGAACCTGCCACATGGGTGGGAGTCAAAAATGTCATGTAATTTGACGCCATGTGGTAATGAAAAAGTTTTGCTGTTTTTCTAATATTTTATTTATTTCGTTTTAGAGAGGGGGGAAGGGAGGGAGAAAGAGGAGGAGAGAAACATTGATTGGTTGCCTCTCACATGTGTCCCAGCCAGGGACTGAATCCTCTATCCTGCCTTGTGCCGTGACCAGGAATCGAACCAGCGTGCTTTGCAGGACAACACCCAACCAAGCCACACGGGTCAGGGCAAGAATAGGTCTTCTACAACATCCATCCGCTTCTGAGAAACAAGAAAACGCAAAGTGGATTTCAGGCTGTAAAGAGGGATGTACAGAGCTGGGCCCGGGAATCCAGACTCCAGACTACACAGTGTGTTCCCTCCAAAGGGGTGAGTCTGGGAGCTCTTTCCTCTCCTCTGCCCACGTGAAAGTTGTTTTGGCCAGAAGGAGGGAACAAAGGAAGACTTCAGTTTACAAAAGCAAGTCGAATGGCACAGTGTCTGTTAGGAACTTCTATTCATGCTGCACCTGGCATTATTTTTAACTATCTGTGGGACGGAGTTGCTTGTGACAAGCCTGAAAAGGAAGCGGTGGGGTTCTGCATCCAGTACATGAACCTCTGTCATGCACCTGTGGACCCCTGGCTCCTGTCAGCAGCACCCATTCTGACTGGAGGACTCCGGAGGAGAGGGCGTGCCTGCATTCCTTGGTGGGGTTCCAGGTGGGGGGGGGGGTCTGCTTCCCTCTTCTACATACAGAGAGTGGTCACCAGGAGCTCCGGTCTGAGCCCCTACACTTTGTGCTAGTTCATATCTGTAATCTCAGTGCTTCCCCATCTCTGGGGAAAGGGTCTTTGAAATAGCCTCGCAAAGAGCAGATGGAAAAAGCTGACTTGAGAAAATCTTTTTATCCATTTCATGGCTCCTTCCAGTCAAGGCAAGGCTTCGGAGTGTTTAATTGTAAAGTCCCTAGCTTCTTGGGTACGGGTTTATATTTGGAGGGATGAAAATATTCTAAAATTGATTTTGGTGATAGTTGCACAATTCCATGAATATGCTAAAAACTTTTGAATGATACACTTTAAATGGGTAAATTGTATAGTGGGAGTTACCACTCAATAAAGTTAATACCAAAAAAAAATTACTTACCTATTAAGGAAAATAATAGCACTATCCTTTCTTTTCTTTTTCTTTTTTGTTTTATTTTTAATCAAAGAAAATAGGGTCCCGGCTTGGAGTTATGCCTTGCTCTGCTAAGGAGAGCCAGTCCAGTTATCAAATTGACCTGGTATAAGCACAGAGAGAAACTCAGAAAGGGCTGGGACAGTGTCTCTTTGCACACACCCTTCATCTTTTCCTTCCTCAAATCTTCCTCCTCTATACAAGAATGTTGGCCAAGATAATCTCAAATGCTAACTGCAACAGGAACGTGACTCCCTGATGATCTATGAGGGGTCTAGGTTTACTATCATGCATATTTTAGTTGGATGTGGAAAAACATTATTTCTGATGCAGTTAAATGCTATCATGAAGGAAAAGAGAGTATGAGCTATAAAACCCGCAGATCCTGACCAGCAGCCCCAGTAAGTTTGCAGATCCAATACTATATTCCGTGCTGATCAAACAGACAGAACGCAACCAGGTAACTCAGACACAGTCTTACAAAGACATCCAGTGGGAAATTATATGTCTAATTTGCTCTTAGAGCACAGGAGATGCTACATTTAATTCATAGGACAGCCACCCAGAGCTCAAAAATGGGGATTCGGATAAATCTCTACCTATTTTAAATTATGAAAAACATAATCTTTTAGACCATATAAAATCTTAAGCAAGAATCATTTCTGGTTAAATATGCCATTACAACAAAGAGTCCAGAATTTAACCATAACACTTGAGAACCCAAATATTAAAACTAAGGCTTTTCCTTGTGATTTTCAAGCTTTTAAAATCGAGTTTAATCTCCCATACTGGCAAACCTGTAATTTAGAAAATTAGAATTCTAAATCTGCTCCTCTCCCCTGAACTTCTAACCTCCCTCTCTCTGCTTGCCCACTCTCCATCTTAACATGAGTGACTACATACAACAGCAGCCCCGACCAGATCAGCCAGGACCAAACCTGAATTTGCCAGGCGACACTGAATTGCCAGAGTGCCCATAAACGCTTGTTGCTGGGGACATGAAAGAAACAGCCTCCAATTCCCAAAAACTCTGTACCCTCAACAGGGCCGGCTTGTGGGAGAGCTGCCCACATTCACTTTGGGGTCATGCCTTCATGCACTCCCTCGGCAGCAAGTGGCCGTTCCCTCCAAATTGAGCTGAGGCATTTTCCGGGGAGGCAGACCGCAGTCGAAGCACGGTAAAGCTTTTCTTTGTCACTGGAGCCATTAGCCACATTCTGAGTTTCATGTACCACACACTTAGTAAAAGCTGGGAAGGGGTGGGACAGAAAAGTAGTACACAGATGTATAGTTAGCATTTATGTCCTGAAGGGATGCCCTTGAAACTGGTTTAAAAATGTCAGTCAAGACATCTGGTCAGCTGTCCTACGCCATATTGGGGTTTTTAGGCTACTGTTATGCCCCAATATGCTTTGAACATTGCCAATATGCTTTCTACACAGAAGCAGCAGTGGGTCCCCTTTGGTTTCTCAGTTCCTCCCCAGCAATGGTATTTATAGTGTCACGTACGGCGCAGGATGAAAAACCGTATCCTGTATCTCGTGCGTCTGGCTAACAAAACGGGTCAGACGAACCTTGTGCGATCAGGGACAGTGGCCGATTGGCTTAGGCCCGGTCCATCTTGCACACTGCAAAAGAATCAGCTGCCGCCGGTGCCATGCGGCAGATGGACAGTTTGCATCCGATTTCCAGTCAGGCGCCAAACCCTTTAGAAGCTTTGGCAGCCCAAGCGCCATCAGGCAGCAGCCTTTGATGTCCTGCAGATGGCTGTGACAGCCACCTTGTCTTTGCATCCGGAGAGGCCCAGGTCTTGCTTTCAGGCAGCATTCACTCTGGCCTAGGCCCACGTGGTCAGCCAGAGAGGTGGGCCACTGGTCTGAGATGCACTTGGCACCAGCCAAGACATTCTACCACTTCTGCACGCATAGCAGCTGAAAAATGTTCATTGCTTTATAGGAGGAGAATACACATAAACACACACATACACAGTGATCTGATTCTTCCTACTCCAGCTTTCTGGAGGTAAACGTGCCTCTTTACCTTTTCCCAAGTCACTAGTCCGACCCTTAAATAATATCCTTTCTTCTTCCCTGGTAACTGAGAGACATCTCTGATGCTTATCAAAACTTTCCACCCACATCCACTTCTGTGCAGATGACATGAGCACCTACATGTTCCTTTAAAACAAAACAAAATCAGAAAAAGGGGAGGAGGGGGAATAAAACTAAATTACGGGCTGCTCCTTCTTCCTCCAGATTTCCTAAGCCAAATAGCTCATGCTTTCTTTTTCCCAGGTCATAAGTCTAGCCCCCAGAAAGTCTCAGACTCCCTCTTTCTCTGGCATTCCCACCCAAAGTGGCAGCAATTGGATAATTTCAGGATAATCAGGATTTCAAATTCAGAGGTTTTAAATTTGGTGTCTGTTTTAAGACCCCTCGGAGCTCTGCTTCATCTAGGTCTGAATTGCCCTAAGCCCAAATGCAGAACAAAGCTTGGTCTTTGTGATGGTCAGACTAATCTTACGCCGTGAACAGCCCAGAGTAATCTGTTGGAAAGCCGAGCCTGGAGGTCTTCCAAACGGAGCCCCTGCACATTTGGTAGGAGCGGTTAGGAATTCTGACTGGCACCATTAGTCAGAAGTCCTGTCACGGCACCGTGGAAGCAGCCGTGGGTCTCTCCCAATGCGAAGATCAGCCTAGAAATCTCCATTTCTCTCCACACCCCCTTGATAGAGCAGGGCAGGCAGGGAGAGTTTAGAGCAAGTGGCTGACAAAAATTAAAAACAAACTCAGTGGAAATAAATTCAATAGTGTGTGATTTCCAGCCACTCAAAAGTAATAGAAATATTTGGTAAAAATATGTAGATATAAATTGCCAATTAATGCAAACTGGTTAAAGCCAGTAAATGGAAAAAAATAAAAAGTTAATTAGAGCTTTTTGAAGCTTTGTTATATATACATCATTTGCAGGTGCTACAAAAGTGAAAAATAACCATTATAATTACTAGTATTCAAAGATTCATATTTTTCCCTGTGTAATTTATTTAGGATTATCAGTTTCCTTGTAGTTATACAAAAGGCCTGTCAAGGTGTTTCCCACGTGTTTGGCTCATGTGTGTTCCAAAAACAAACCAAAATGCTGTTGTGTTTCACCCAGCACAGGGAAGCTACTCTGAGAAAGGAAGAAAAAAATAAATAGGCCAAGTTTCTACCTGGATCTCTATCTTGGTTAAATTACCTTACATAGGTTTTAATTTTTTTCTTGTTCTTTCTGTCTTTATCTTTCTCTCTTTGTTAAAATACATCTGTGTTTGTTGACTGCCCCAGATTACACCTAAGTGAGGAGTGGGTGTACTAGCACCTGGTATAGTATATGTAGCTTAACAATACATATCATTACATTATTTACAGCTCATTTTATGTTATTCAATAGTAAACTGCAAATTAACCCCTCAAGAACCAGTGGGAGAATATTCTCCGATGGGCATGAGACATCCAATGAAGGTTTTTCCTCTCCGGCAGAATTGTGAAGAGTACATCCATAACTGTATTCATAACACAGAAGTGTGTTCATTACAACAGGGATGCCCACTAGAGCCGGCTAATTCCTCTCTCAGGAAATCTGTTCATAATGATATTCCTTACTACGCCACACTTGTACTTATGCTGATAACACAGGTTATAAAAGGGACTTAGGACTGGAGTCAATTAATGTTCTGGCTCTTTAACCTCCTTTATTAGAGTACATTAGGCACCAAAGGGAATCGAAGTTATGCTGCTAGCAACAGAAAGACCCACTCGGTACCATTTCGTGCCGTCTCAGCCCTGCCTTCAGTTCATGAGGATACGCAACATGATCTGACCTCATTAGGCACAGACTCGGCTGCAGCCTGGTGTGAGAATGGGCAGGGGTGGTTGGTGTGAGTGGGTGAGCAGAAAACACCTTTCTCATGCCCCATGAAAGAAATCTCCATCACCGACGTCAGGGTGCCTTTAACTCCAATGCAGTGATCAGTGGTGTCTTCTAGGTCACCAAGTTCTGCTGATGTTTTGTTCACATTTGGGGGAACCGAAGCCCAGAGAGGCAGCAACAGCTAGACTAAAGTCACCGAGCTTGCTGGGAGCAGAGCCCAAACTACAGAATTCAGAGTCCCTGATTCCGAGAAGGGGGTTTCCAACCCACCTACTGAGGCTTTTTAAATAAAAAGGCAATCATTAATGAGCCATCATTAAAGATCGAACCCAGGGAAGGGAAAGGGAGACAGAGAGAAAGAGAGATAGCAGAAGACGAATTACAGGTTTCAAAGTAAGTTCTCTTTGCTAATAAGAAATTTGGTTTCTCTTTTCTCCACTAATTAGCATTAATGGGAAAATAAATGTATGCATTCTTAATAATGTGGCATTTTTCTAAAAGAAAGATACATATAATTTGAGGTGAGAAAGAACCCTACGCTACTATGCTGCACAAACACTACTGCTAACCTTTAAATAACCCAACAATGTCTTGTTCCTGAATTAATCAGTCTCAAGACTATCAGCAATTTAGCTATACTGTGTTGGTAATTAGCTTGATAAATTAAGATCTGCAATAGAAAACATGACATCTTATTGTTCCTGAGGTTTTATGGTATTTTTCTAAAAGCAGCAGCTTTCCTTTAAAACGTTCATTTCTATTGCAAGGAAACAAACGGCAAAACCCAAAGTTTGCCGAGGCTGGCTCTAGCCAACAACAGTCCACTGGGCAAAATATCAAAGATTAGCCATTCATAATGCAAACTTCAAACATGTGGTTTAAAATAATATTTAAATCCTAGAACTGTGGGCAGTAGCTTCTAGATAGTGAGAGGCTATTAAGTTCAGTTCCTTCCTATTCTCCTCTCTTTTCTGCAATCATAGAACAAATGGGCTGGTGGAGAAACATTGTTTAAAATGGCGAAACATGGAGAGATGTTTCCATGTTTATCCGAAGGGCTCTGTGTGTATTAGGAGTACAAAAATGGCAAATTAAAAGCTGAGCTCTTTTTCATCAAAACTGTCCGCAGACAAGACGATTTCTTGGGGCTAATTTCCATTCAGAGAATAGGGAAAGTTGTTTTAAATGACCAAAGCCATTTCAGAAGGCTGAGAGCATATCAACACATCCATAGGGCTAGAACTGCGCGCTCTCAAAGACTCGAAATGCTCCGCAGTGCCTTGGTACAATTCCCTGCCTTTCACAATGAGTGGAAATGAGAAAAGGTATCTTCCTCGGAAACGTGCTAAAAATATAGCAATTACCCGATACAGATGTGGTGTTATAAACTCCTGTTCCAAAGCATTCTGTTTCAGCCATGATTTCCATTGCAGAAAACTGTACTAATAGAAACATCCCGATTAATCTGAATCTGAGATATTTCATACAATGTATATTACCTTTCTGCTGCTTGCAACCTTCTGCCAGGTTTTTTTTCTTTTCTTTTTAGGAGGTGCTTTGAGGGGACCATACCATGAGAACAATACACAGCTGCTGCTGTATAGAGATATCTAATTGTCAATATTGTGGAAATTCTACAGCTTATTACGTGCATTCAGTCTAATTCTGGGCAAATTGCCAGTCACTTCAGGGACAATCAAGTGAGCCGCATTACACGTGGTACGGCGTCTCAGCTTTAGGATACCCGGCTGTTTTGCCTCTGGCCAGAGAATGTTTGTACCAGTGCTACCGAGTGAAGGGGGGTAACTACAAATAAAATAAAATTTGTATTTTTTCAAGTGGGCTGCATTTCAAGCCCAGATGTTAGTAATGAAAGATTCAATTTAAGGATTTAAATTACAAATAAATAAAGTATGAAACAGATGTGATTTTTAAGGAAGTTCAAATTATCCAGGAAGAAAAATATCTCTGTGCATGACAAAGTAATAGGGATTGTCTTGAAGAGTCTGTTGAAAACAATCTGCTAAGCGCAATTCACCCTTAGGACAGGATTGGTTTGGAATGGGAAGGACTGGTGGAGCTTGTCATTAAACAAAAATTGTGTTTAATAAAACTTTATAACCGTGATTAATCCTATGAGGCCCTAAAGGAGTTTGCAGTTCCTGATAAACACATTTTCCTTGTTTGCAATGGTAATGATATTTTGGAGTGAATGGAATAAGAACAAAAAAAACTTCAAGGGGAGAAAGAGGAGGTTTGGCAGGTACCACCTAGGCAGAGATTACAGGGACGCGGAGGAGGACAGGGCCACCCATCAGGAGACTGCTTTGATGTGTGTGTGTCCCACACATGCACTTAGATGGGTTCAAACACCACCGGGAAACCAAGCTACCGGCAGGCAGGAGCAGAGCCCTCTTTATTTATACAGACACGCTAATGAGGCTTTTCTAAAAAATTCTAGGCTGATCATTAAGTTTGCCTATCAAAAGGATGACAGTGATTTAAGACACAGTGTCTGATATTGGAGGAGAACCTTACAAATGAAACCAGAAGGGACCATCCAGAGTCGCGCTGTCCAGTACAGTAGCCATTAGTCATATGTGACTATTTAAATTTAGCTTTTAATTAATTTAATTTAAATTTTTCAGTTTCCCATCAGTTTAGTGACATCGTGGCTAGTGGACATCATGTGGGACGATGCAGATGAAGGCCATTTCCGTCACCACAGAAAGTTCTATTGAACAGCGCTGCTGTGGAGCAACGCAGGGAGATTAGATTTGGTCATCGGGACACAGAGCTGGACACGGAGTCCTCCTCTTCCACGAGTGGGACCTGGTGGCATTTGGTTCTCCATTGTCTTATCCTGAATCTCATGCACACCTGTGCACAGACATGCACGAACAGATACTGATACTTAAACAAGGTTAAAAAAGGAACCAGGACAGTCACCGTCCTGCGGCCCCGTGGAAAAGCCAACCCACAAGCCCAGCTCTGCCGACCCAACCTCAACTGCTGGTCAGTTATTTCCAACAGGTGACAGAGGACAAACAGCTGCAGAAGCTCATTCTCGCTGTCCCGGCAGTATACAGGAGCCACAGCATCAACCACCACACCTCAGCTAATCAAAAGGCCACAAAACTGAGTAATTCTGTGACAAGTCGGATGTGAAGAAATGCAAAGGGCAAGGGATTAGGCCTTAAACCAGAGAACTGATTCAGAACAAAAGTGTTCATCCCTTAACACATTAGCTGTAAGAACTGAGGCACGTCTGTGGTGGAAATCTTATCTCCTGGGCATCTTCCCAGAGCCCACTGAGCACCCTCAGCGCGCCAGCTCGCACACAAACCCACCCTGGAAGAACGGCACAGCTTCCTTGTGCACGGGGCAGGATCCCTCTGCCACATGAACTTTTCCTGACTCCTTGGAACTGCCAGCAGCCATTTCACTCGGGTTCTGGCTGTGACAAAAGCACCACTGCCTCCCTGGCATCAGATGGAAAATGTAATTTTATGAAAACTCAAAAGTCAAAATCTTGCAAAAGTCAAAACCCTTCAGTATGTGCCAGACTATTGAAAGCTTTTCACAGGGTCTTCATATTCCAAGAGCACTTTGAAAATCTGTATGTTTTTCTCCAGAGTATAATAGATGCATTTCTGACACCTCTCACATGGCCTTCCCCACACACTGTTCGTTAAAGGACTTTTTGTTTCATAAAGACACGTGTAGTTCTCTTTCTAATAGATCAGGGTAGTGCAAGTATTAAAAGAATCCTAGCATATTGGAGCTGGATGGGACTTAGCTCCACATATAACTAGGAGATTCATGCGCTACAAGAAGCATGCAAATCTTTCACTATGTATAAACATTGTGTATGGGCATTTTTCTGAGAAGAAGGTCCATAGCTTTTGTCAAACCATCAAGGGCCCTAGCCCTGGGTAGCTTAGTTGATGAGAGCATTGTCCTGATACGCCAAGGTTGCAGGTTCGATCCCTGGTCAAGGCACATACAAGAAGCAACCAACAAGCGCATAAATAAGTGGTACAATGTGTCACTGTTTCTCTCTCTCTCTCTCTCTCTCTCTCTCTCTCTCTCTCTCTCTCTCCCACACACACACACACACACACACAAATCAATAAATCAAAAATAATTTTAAAAAATCAGAGACCAAAGAAATTGTCTGATCCAGTCCAGTTTAAATGAAAATAACTGAGGCTCACAGAAATGAAGTGGCCTTCCAAAAGTCACACCAGCTAGTTTGATTGGAAGTTGCTCTCCAGGGTCACTGGCACCTACCATTTCCACAGTAACAGGCTGCAGAGGGCATTTTTCTTCTTGCTTGTAGGTAATTCACATGCCAAAGTGAATTCAAAATCCTTGGATCTCAACTCTAGCATTTTGGTGGTGAGTTCACAACAGCTTTTGTACTTGTCATCAAAGCCTCCCTAAAACACTAAATTTATTTGAGCCTCCATTTTCTCACCTCAAAATAAAAGTAATATTAACTTTATTGGGCTATTAATAAGATTAAATAAAAATGTATATGTTGAAAAAAAAAGAAAGCCAAAAATCACAACTGAGGATTTCAAGGAAATGCACAATGGAAACTTTGTTGTATTCTGTATTACTATTACACAGATTCTCAAATAGTTACTACATTGAGGGAAACTTCAAAAGTCAGTTTCTTGGCAAAACAGCTTTTTGACTTTTCCCAATTTTTGAATTATTGTATTTTTTTAAAGATTGTATTTATTTATTTTTTTAGAGAGAAGGGAAGAGAAGGAGAAAGAGAGGGAGAGAAACATCAATGTGTAGTTGCCCCTCACATGCCTCCAACTGGGGATCTGTCCCTCAACCCAGGCATGTGCCCCGACTGGGAATGGAACCAGCCACCCTTTGGTTCGCAGGCTCACACTCAACCCACTGAGCTACACCAGCCAGGGCAAATTTTAGAATTATTTTAGAAAGAAGACCCAACCACTGGCTATTTCCTAGAGGCATATATTTCTTTCATTTTCAATCGAACTTATTTATTGGGTTCAACTATAATGCCTTGGATTTGGAATCAAGATAAGCACACTGATGACTGATGTGTGTTAACATAACTTGTTCACCAGCAATTTTTAAGAGCTTGAAGAGAAAAAAAAATTTGTTTTTGAATTGAAGCTTTTAAGACCCTGAATGTATGTTTTTTTATTTCCTCCACAGCATAATGGTTAAGACCCCAAACTCAAAGCAGATGGACTTGGACATAATCTTGGAGCCATCCCTCACCATCACACAAGCTCTGTGACCCTGGACAAATCACTGACCTCTCCAAACCTGAACTTTCTCATCTGTGCCATGAAATAACAATAGGAGCTACCTCATGGAATTGTTATGAGGCTCATCATAAAACAATAAGCTCAAAGACTTTGCACCATGTGGGGCACAGAGAAAGGGCTCAGTAAGGGATGGCCCATGATTACAACATATTTTACATGCCAAAGGTCTGACATTTCAAGGTTATAAACAAGATCAACAAACTCATCGCACTGGGTTGAATGCTGGCCCCCAAAGTGATGCAGCCACATTGTAATCACCAGAACCTGTGACTGTGACCTTATTTGTAAAGAGGGTCTCCGAAGGTATAAACAAGAATAAGATCTTAAGAGATGATCATCCTGGATTATCTGAATCCAAAGACAAGTGGCCTTATTATAGGAGACACACGGAGAAGAGACACACGGAGGAAGAGAAGGCCATGCGAAGATGGAAGCAGAGATTGCCGCCGATGCAGCCACAAGCCGAGGAACACCTGCCTGCAGCTGCCGGAGGCTGGAAGACGCAAGGAAGGACTGTGCCCTAGAGCCTCCAGGTGGGGTGCGAGCTTGCCAACACCTTAATGTCAGACTTCTGGCTTCCAGGATGGTGAAAGACTATATTTCTTTTATTTTTAAGCCACCAAGTTTGTGGTCATTTTTTACAGTGGCCACAAGGAAACTAATCCACCCGCTATAACTTAATTGTAATCATATGTAGTATTAATGCACACTTACGTGTCTGCCACAACATAAAATTGGGATGATTTTTTAAAAATTTTTAAATTATCACCTGAGAATATGTTTATTGCTTTTAGAAAGAGAGGAAGGGAGGGAGAGCGAGCGAGAAACATCGATGTGAGAAATACTGATCAGTTGCTTCCCACACATGCCCCAACCTGGGATCATACCCACAATGTAGGTATGTGTCCTGACTTGGAGTCAAACCCAAGACTGAGGTATGTGCCCTGACCGGGGATTGAACCCACAACCTTCCAGGGCATGGGACAACACTCGGATCAACTGAGCTATGTAGCCAAGGCAAAATTGGGATGATTTTTAAGCAAGTCTCACAAATAATAAATATGTGATTTATACTTAACAAACTGGCAAAAAATAAATGGGGGGCTTTGGTTCTCTTGAGGGTTTCCCTGACGTCTAGGCCTACCATCCATGGGGCTGCCCCGGAGTGATGCAGTTCACAGAAAGTGTGGGTGTACCATCAGAGACTCACCCTCTTCACCACCTCCCCAGCCCTCTTGTCTTGTCCTCCCTTGAAAAGAACAGGCTCCACAAAGCATCTCGCTTGGTTTTACAACAAAGAGGGGAACCAGCACAGTCGGTCAAACCCATGAATAAACCCACCAGCCAAATTAGAGCAGCCAGCTGAGGAAAGGGTAGACTAGCAAAGGCACACACTAATTAAATTCGATAAATGGAATTTCCTTCTGCCTCTTTTGAGGGTTCAGAATAATCAAAATGAGAGTGGTCTTAGAAGGAAAAAAATTCAAGTAATTCAAGTAGGTTAAATAATTTCTTTAAGAATCTTTACGAGCCCATAAAATGTCCGTTGCCCAATCAGGACTAAGCAGTGCCAGGTAATGTCTTTTCAGTGAAAATGGTCAAACCCATTTTGTAACCTGTCTTAATGAAGCAGGGTGCAGCCAAGAGGAGGGCCCCAAGAAGGGATTTGTAATGGGGTGCAGGACTCGGGGTGTCCAGGAAATATTAGAAAAATGTATATAGGATGTCCTCACCCCTACAGGCCTGAGCCAGGGGGGATGGGACACATGGAACAGGGCCATTCAGAGCTGTTTTGGGTAGCAACAGCTTTGCAGCTAACCCCTGGCAGTCATTTAACATATCTATAACCTTTAACTGGTTTCATGGATGTGTTAAATAGCTGTGGCCCTGCTTTGAGCCAGGGAGATGGGAGTGACTTCCACCCAAGATGGGACTGGGAAGCAACTCCCCCTGGTTACAGGGCCTGCGTGAGAGTGTGGAGAAGATTGGCTCCACGCAATGGGGCCACACCTGCCCAGACTTACTATGGCAGCCCAGTAAAGCTGGAAGAATACAGGGATGCTGGCAGGTGTAGCTGACTGTAGGAGGAGTCGGAAATGGGGCTGCAAAGGAAGCTGGGTGCTGGGATTTCAACCTAGGCCCGGCAGCCATAGAGTGAGGAGAGACCATGCGGCTCTGAAGTAAAGAAGAGACCATGCGGCTCTGAAGGGAAGAAGAGACCACGCGGCTTCAAAGTAGTGGGGAGGACCACAAGGTTTGGGGGGAGAAGAAGAGACCACGCGGCTCTGAAGTAAATGGGAGAACCACGAGGCTCTGAAGCAAGTAGATAGATAGAGGTCCATGTGGTTCTGAAGTGGGGAAAAGAGACCCCGCGATTCTGAGGGAAAGGAAGAGGACCACGAGGTTTTGGAGTGCTTCTTCTTGCCACGCGGCTTAGGCAGCAGGAGAGACTTTGCAGCCATAGAGAAAGGGGAGAGAGGACTCTTGCTGCTGGGCCATGAGAAGGTGCCACATGGCTTTGGATTAACTGGAGATCGCAGCAGCCACACAGCGGATGGTGCCGGGAGCCTGAATCACGGACTTCTACATCTTTTCCTGAGATACGGTACCCCAGACTGGGCACAGGGAGAGGGAAGGACTGTGCATCTGTGGGTATTCTCGAGGACTTTAGTATCTTATTGAAGACATTAAGTCATTACTCTAAGTTTGTGTAACTTTTGAATAAACAATTCCTTTCCTTTTCACCAGTCTCTGGCATTGAGAGACGTCTTTCCTCTGGCGGCGGGCATTGCGAACCTAGCAGGTGGGCGTGGGGGGGAGGAACCTCCAGAGACAGAAAGGGGGAATCCTTTCTGTAATAATTTATCGTGAACCACCCCCTGCCTCTGCTCTGTAACATTAATGCCCTGTCTGATCAAGTGTGTCACCAATCCAATCACGTCAGCGTTTGGCCCAGGTCCCCTCAGATCCCCTTGGTGGAGGTCTGTGCACGCATCGCCAGCTTCAGAATTCTCCACTCCTACGTGGCGATTACAACTGGAATTGTCTACAGGACTACCCTTCTCGTACTGGAGCTGCTGCACCTCACATGTTAAAGCTGGGAGCCCCTGCAAGTCTACAACAGCCCTTCCCCAACCCCCACCTCCCACCTCCCCAACGGTCAGTAGCCAGTCACGCGGCCCACGTCACAGACTATCCTTCAGCTTGGCCCTATATTAGTGATACTAAATGTAGACAAGTACAAAGTCCTGTTCCCGAATCTGCACATGGAGTCACCCTAAGTGGCTCTTGGGTATTTTAACAGAGACAGAGATGATGGAAGAACAGACAGATGACAGACCAATATCGTCTTTGATAATCAAATATTTATCCTCTGGCAATAGTTTCATTCTTGAAGGTGGACAAAAGCCTAGTGGCCAAGGCAATGGATTAAGGTAAGTAAACTTGTTTGGGGCCAAAAGAAGCATAAATGAGAAAAATTAGATTTTTTAAATTTATTGTATTTTTCCCATCACCATTTATTCCCCCATACCCTCTTCTACCTCCACCCACCTCTACCCCTGCCCCAGGGATTGTCTCATGCGGCTTAGAAACTAGCTCCGAGAAACATTCCGAAAGAAGCAGTTGCATCATTCTGGACAATGACCGCACTCCCCAGCATCTGGATGTCTTTGTTCATTAAAACAGTCTGTCTCCTTATTTCCTACCCGTACGTTGTGCATGAGACGTGATGTTAACACGCAGGCCAAACTTATATGCCATTCTGAGGAAGAATGAATTCAATGTAGTCTCTTTAAAAGTTCCTTCTTCCGTCATTAAAAAACAAAACTGAAATTTCCTAGTCTTTGCCGTTTCTCGGTCAGTAAAAATTATGTGGTTTCAAATGAGGTAGGAAATTGCCAGTAGGTCCAAGATAGTAGGCGAGAGAGATAAGAGTGAGATAAGAGGGAAAACAATTATCCTCTGAGAGAACAAACAGCAGATGGGAAGAATACAGTGCACATTGGAAAGAAAGCACTAAACAAAGTCAGAAGTCTTGGGGTCAAACCCTGAGGGTTTTGTCCTACTAATTTATTCAAGCCATTTAGCCTACCTGAGCCTAGTTCCCTCACCTGTGGAGTGGACATAATCGTCACCCTCAGGGCTTTGAGAATCAGTTGAGATACAATATGTAAAAAAATATTAAGTGAGCTGTAAGCAGCAGGAAATGTTAGATTTTTTCCGTGATCATGATAAACAAAAGTTAGTAACGACTGCGGATTTGCGGCTGTCCCTGCCCCATGTCAACAGCACTGCGCCTGACGCTTCCCTTGTCCAAGGCTCACGCCCTGCCCCTGCATCTCTGCAGCAGCCGCTGAGGCATCCGTCCTCCCCCAGCTGGTGCCTTGGGCTTTCCTGAAGCAGAATTGAGAGAATGTGGGAAACCCAAGAAAAATAAGAAGAAAACAAAATTGGCCAAAGACAATTTATATATCAAAGTGCTGAGGGACAGAGAGGTGGAAGGGGGGAGACGCATGGGTATGTGTTGGAAATAGAGGAATCTATAAGTGATTTGAGGAGAGAGGCACTGGAATTATTCCAAAGTATGAGAGAGTTGATGGAAGAGAAAAGAGTTGCTGTAGACTTATGTTTAGATTTTATTACCGATTTCCAAAATTCGAATAGAGAAGAGAATTCCTTTTTAATTACTTTTGGCTTTGAAAATGTGATTCCTGAACAAGATGTGGCTTCCACACTGAGCCATATGGGATGCTGGTTTTATAAGGATTATACACTCTAGCTGGTGGGACTGAAGAGTTTGAACTTATCAAGGCATAAACCTGAAGTTATTTTCTTTTTCTAGTATATAAATTGTCATTAGCTTACCAACTGTGTTCTGCCAAACCACCCATTTTTTTTTCTGTAGGTGAGTGGACATTCTTTAAGATGCCCCAGCCTGATTCCATCACTTTTTTCTGTCACTTTCTGTCCCAAATGGGAGTCTGTAAAACAGCCCCATTTGGGTTACTAAGAGGTAGTAGTCTTTATTGTTTAAGAATTTGTATTCAGTTCAGAGTTCCCCTACCCACTGGGTGTAGAACTGTGACTCTGATCATCTGCAGGGAATCATATCTGCTCTGTCCCATACATCCTTCTTCCCTGTGCTTATTCTTCTTGTGTTTCCACAGGAAGAAAGAAGAGAGAAGGGTTGTTTTCTAATGTGACTGCTCTGGCAAACTGGCTGTGTTCTTCTTTGTTGACCAAAAGCACTGTTTCCTTACATGAACGTCCCCTATTGGGGCTGTTCCTGGATTACACACCTGATCTGTCTCATGGCCCATATTAGGTCCTCGGAGCGGCAGTTAGAGGTCTCCATCAGCCTCACTAAGAAAGAATCCACCTGTCCCACTCCCCCTGCTTTCACAATTCCTTGGGAAAAAGGAGTGAAACTGCATACACCACTGACTCCCTCCCAGAGGGTGCTCTCTACTGCATGGGTGTCGCTGCCTCACACTGTGGTAAGTCTCCAAAAATCCAGCAGTCCTTAATCTCACCGGCCCTCCAAATTTCTAATTCTAGAACCTATAGGCATGATGGGCCATCTTTACTATCACCAATGAGTTGGGAACTCAAAGAAGCAAGCCGTTCCCCCCTCTTTTTGCCAAAATCATCATAACGTCTCACCCCTGTGCTTTTCCCCCACTCAGATAACATTGGGGCAGATCAGCAAGCCCATTGGCTCCCCAGGAAAAAGACACTAGTTCCCCACCCTCAGTTTCTGAAAAAATACCAGGTAAGCACTGCCCACAGGGGAGGAAAGATGAGCTAACCTCTTCAGTAAAGCACAGTAGTTAGCATGGACTCCAAAACAAGACTATATGGGTTCCAGTTCTGGCTTTATCACTTACTAGCTGGGCATGCTGGTTATTTATCTATTTTCTCTCAGCAATGAATCCTTGCTTCCATCATTCTCAATGGTGTACCACAAACTTGGGGCTAGTATTCTACAAACTACATTTCCAAACTTCCTTGCCAGGTGGCAATCTATCATCTTATAGATTGGAAGAAAAGAAAAAGGGAGACTTAACTCTTCTGCTTCCAGCTTCAGGCTACATCATTCAGCAGGAGAGGACACCTATGATTCCAACCTCTTAATACTTTTGGCCCTAATGGAACAGCCTTATTTCACTCTATGTATCAGCAGGACTAGTGGCAGCCACGCTAGTGGGCCCCATCCTACCTTCATAATCTGAGTACAGCTAGCCTTGCTCTTTTGGCTGAGTACCAACCAAGCCTTCCCACAAGCATGGTTGGCTGTGCTCTCACTAGAGCTCAGGCACCAACCAACCAGCTATGCTTCCCACAGAAGTCTGAGCACCAGGCCCTCAAAACTCCCTTCCAAGACTTGACTGTTTGCCCCGCAAAAAAGCCTCTCCTCCAAGCTCCCAGCTTCTGGTAACACCTCCTCTTCCTTCTCCAGTAATGTCTGAGTCCCACTCCTAAAGATTCTTGATTAATTGGTCTTGGGTATGGCCAGGCAGGATTTTTAAACACACTATTGTGTTTTCAAAATGGAAAACCATTGCAATGAGGCATTTCACAAATAATGAGAAAAGTTTACACAGATGAACCCAGATCTTATCATATTGGTTCTCTAAGACCTTCAGCACATTCATAGAAAATGGTGTTGTCAGGTAAGGTGGAAGCAAGGATGGCTGTGTAATCAATTCTTGAAGTCAGAAGGTAGTTATTGAAATTCCACGTGCCCAGCACTAACTTAGGTACTACTCAGGATGCAAGGATGTGAAAGGCATGGTCCACAATCATCAGTAACTTTAATTTAGAGAAGTCAAGATTAATACTCACAATAAAAGTTTCTCAAGCCTTACCCCTCTGCTTCTGAGACAGAGGGGCCCAGCAACCTGCATTTTAACTCTCCAGCTGATATTTTAGTTATCCAAGTAAGTCTCATAGAGGTGGTTTACAACCATACATAGGAAAAAAACTGGGTTAGGAATTACTCCATCCCATTTTTCTTTAGCAAGCTGTGCCTTGTATCTGGCATCCCAGTACCTGGCCTCCCACCGCATCAGCCCTCCCCTTGCCTTAGCTCCTGAGCCCCTTGTCACAAATTACCCGTATTTTGCCGTGTATAATACGCACTCATGCTTTTGGCCCAAACTTTCAGGTAAAAAAAATCTTTCATTTTAATTTTTTAATTCAATTTTTTATTTATTTATATTTAGAAACAAAACCAATGATCATATCCCAAGGTATTGTTTTGCACACAGATATCATTGCTTGCTAGACTTTTAACACACAAGCATAAATAAAAGAATTAAAAACATTTGTATAGACACAGAATTGGTACTACCCATGTCTAATGCACATCCTTATTTTTCCCTCAAAAAATTTGGGCAAAAGAGTGCGCATTTGACATGGCAAAATACAGTATCTTCGTACCAACCTGTTCCTTTGAGACTTGACCAAAACTCTGCATTGATCCTGGCTCTAGTCTCTATCCTCACTTCATTATCGCTGATCTTGGATTCTACCAGGCAGGCTCCTGAGGCCTGCCTTCTTCAACACCTCCCACCTCCCTCCCCCGAGTCTTGCTCCCATGCTCTTAGTCTTGCCCCTTGAGCACACAGCATGGTTCCCTCACGACACATGGGCTAGCATCATCTGCAAGATGCACTCTGTACCTTGCATCAAAACCCATATATGCCTTACGCTCATCCATTGAGATCTTTGAGCCTACCAGGTAAAGGCTGGAAAGCATACTCAATTATAGAAATTACCAAATTATGCTGGGAAGGAAAGTAGAAAGACCTATTGGGCTTTGTGCAGTTCTTAACAAGAATGCTACATGTGTGTGACAGTTTAATGCTTTGTAAATGTCTTACCTCTGCTGATCCCTTCAACAAAGTTATAAGGGAGGCCATGCCTGTATTTCCATCCCCACTTTGTAAGTGAGGAAACTGAGGCCCTAAGGTTAGCTTTGGAAGACTTACCACCATCCAGAAGTCTCTTTGGCCATCAACTAGCATTCATTGGGGTCCAATAGCCCCCCAGGAAGAAGAGGAGCAGCACGTATGTGCCAGGCATTATACATACATTAGCCTTCTCCTCTCCCCCAGCTCCTTCCTCTCCAGCCACACTGGCTTTCTTGCTGTTCCTCCAACATGCCAGGCACCTCCCACCTCACAGCTGTTACCCTTGCTGATCTCTGCCTGGAATGAGCTCCCTCCATCTACCCATAGGGCTGCCTCCCTTTCTTACTTCTGGCCTTTAGTCAAATACTTTCTCTGTGAAGTCTGCCCTGACCGATCTTCTTAAAGTCCCAACTCGCCACCACCAATCCTTGATTTTCCCTGGTGTTTTATTCTCCACAGCACATAGCATCATTTGACACAATATTTGTGTTCCTTCTTGTCTATCCCTCCACAATAGCATATAACCTTTATGAGCACAGATTCTGACCTCCTTTGTTCACTGCACAGAGTAGGCAGTCGAAAACATTTTTCAAATGAATAAATGTTATCATCTAAGCTCTCAGCCCCCCTGCAAGATGAATGCTATTAGTTCCGGTTTAGAGGTGAGGAAACTAAGACAGAGACAGTGTAAGTGACATTCCCCAAATCTAGAGTTGTCAGACTTGCCAAGTCAGAATAAAGGATATCCACTTAAATGTGAATATCAGATAAACAAAAAATAAAATTTTATAAGTATGCCCTGTATAATTTGGGGGACATGATTTACTTAAAAATCTAAAATTATATCTGAAATTCAAACTTAACTGGGCACCCGGTATTTCATCTGGCAGCACTTCATTTTTGTTTGTTTGTTTTTTTATCCTCACCCAAGGATATGTTTATTGATTTAAGAGAGAGAGGAAGGGAGAAAGAGAGAGAAACATCCATGTGAGAGAGAAACATCGATCGGTTGCCTCTCATAAGCACCCGGCCCAGGGATCAAACCTATAACCTTTTGGGGCACAGAATGACACTGCAACCACCCGAGCTGGCAGCCCTTCTTAAATCACATTATAAGTAAGATGCAGAGCTGGTGATCTAACTCAGGTTTCCTTGACCCCAAAGCCCTGCCACCCTCTCTAATTCTGGGGAGCAGGGGTAGGTGGGGGAAGAGGTCAGGACAAGACAGACCCATCCAGCCTCACAAGGGCCACAGGTGAAGGAATTAATGTACCTTGACAAGCCTTGCCAAAGTTTTCCATCAGTCTCTGATATAGCTGTACTTACTCATCAGAGGGAAAAGAAGCCCACTTCATTCTCCTGCGCTGCCAGTCTTATAACTTTCATAAGCATTAAATTAATTTAAAAATCTAGAGCCTCTCAATGGAATTACAGTCCTCTAAGTCAGTTGCCTGTTACTTATTCTGTATTAATAATCCCATCCTATGACCGGCCATTGGATATAGAGGAGTTGATCTCATAAAATTTTAAAGTAAACCTGTTTCATTCCCAGGAGGGTCCGGTGTGACAGAACATATTACAGAAGATTGACAAGAAAATATTTGGGTAGCCAGGACATTCTCTGGAGCAGCGTAAGATATTTAAATGATTTATTGAGAGTGAGGCGGTAACTCCAAGAAAAAGAAATGGCTGGCATAAAGAAACTTTTCCTGTGGATAAGATATCCCTCAACCAATCATGTAGGGAAACTAACCAAATCGAATGAGATTTAGCTTCATCATCCCTCATTTAGATTTTCATTAGCAAATATTTTTCCTCACCATTACCAGATATCATCATTTCCTAAGTAAGAAGCTTATTATAAACCTGAGGCATTTGAAATCTTAGCAAAAGCAAAGTTTAGATCTCATGCTCTTTTGAGGAACTTGGGGGCCCCAGAGTGTTTCTGGGTCTTTCCTGTGTAGAGATGCTCTAACCAGTGTGCTTAATAAATCACAAAACTCTGCTCAGACCCAGCTGAGCTAGGACGGATGCGCGGAGGACCATGGGAAGGCATTCTGCACATCAGGCCCATAAGGCACCTCCTGTAGAATTAATCACATCTTGCTCTTTTTATGAGCCCAAGAAGTTGTTCCACAGATGCTAGTTTACTGTGAAGACATTTAAGTTATTCCTCAAGGTAAATTACAAGTTCAGTACTGCTCATGAACTATATTTTATTAAAACTCAGAATATTCCTGTGGCATATAAAAGATGTAGCAGTTTTCACTGCCTCCCTATCATACCTTTCCACAACTCTTTCTAAAAGCATGTGCGTATGCACAGACACACAGACAGCACACAGTTGTGCACAATGCCTAGCCTGGCCAGTTGAAGCCCTCATCCCGCTCCCTACCTTGGGGATTGTTCAGGGATGGGCATGTGACCAGAGATGAACCAATCAGAGCCTTTCCTTGAGATTATCCAACTGACTCCGGTAACTGAGAATTCTTGCCTCTTAGGTGTCACAGCTACAGAATAAAAATCCAAGGTTAATGGTAATCATAATTTCTTGCCATGTGAAGACAGCTGTCTGCCAGAGCAAAGAAAGAAACAGAGCAAAGGCAAGTTGAGCAGAAAGACAAAAAGACAGAGATTGAGTCCTAGCAGTATTGAGTTCCCTGGTCTAGTCCCAGATTTTAAAGCTGCCCATTTCTTCCTCAGATGTTTGCTGCACACTCTCTGAGCTGACCCAGAATCCTTCCAAGAAAGCCTTTTTTTTTTGATCCTCACCTGAGGATATGTTCACTCATTTTTTTTTTAAGAGGGTGAAGGAGGGACACACAGAGAGAAATACCAATGTAAGAGAGAAACATTGATTGGTTGCCTGCCGTACGCACCCCAACCAGGGATGGAACCCATGACCTTTTGGTGTGTGTGATGACGCTCTAACCCACTTAGCCAGGGTAAAAGCCTCTTTTAACTAAAGCTATTTTGAGCTGAGTTTCTCTCACTTAACTACCAGAAGAATCTAGAGTTATACATAGGGAGAAAATATTATCCCTAGTTTATAAATAAGAAAAATTAAAGCACCACAGGTCATGTGGGTTGGCCCAAACTATAACCATAACACTAGACTTTGAAATTGCTACTATCCATCTGAAAACTAATACTTGCAGTACACCTCCCCTATAGCAGGGACTTTCAGAGTCTTTTACAATTTACTATAAAAAATCAACCTTTTACGTTGTGGCCCAGTATATACATACAGGCGTGTATGAAACAAACATCTCACATATTATTTACACTCATTAAGTGTGATGCACTCTTTTATTCTCCACTCTATTTCATTCTTTCAAATGCTGTTTGCGACCCACTAAATTGATTTCACTTCCCACTAAGTTGATTTCACAACACACTAGTGGGTTCAAAATTGTTACTGTTTTTAAAAAATTATACTATACCCTTGTCACAATATATTGCTAATTAAATAATCCTTCTCCCCTCTATAAATTTCCCTTAGATGAAACTCTAGAATATGTAGATTTACTGTGCATTCATTTTGGTTTGAGCATATGTAAATTCCAAGTCATTCCTACCAAAATGATTAGAAAAAGAGAGCATTGCGGGGATGGGAAGAACCTAAGAGCAGGAGTTTGCCATCAAATAAAAGGAGTGAGTTTATATAAGGCTAGCCTGGCCTTCAGTCACCTCCTGTGTCTACCCATCTCATCACAAGTTCATTTTGTCCAAATCAGATTCTTAGTTTCTTTCTCCTCTAGTCTATGGCCTCACTGTGGTACCACCAGTGACCAGAATATTCAGGCCAAAAGACTGCTCTCTCGAAACCGAGCTCTGACTTCAGAACAAATCCCCAAGCCAACCAACACTCCCACTGAGGGTGATCAAGTTGGACCTCCACTGCCTTTCATTTGGAATTCTGCAATAGCCTCTTCATATTCACCCCAAATTCACTAGTTCCCCCACAATCCAGTCTCCACAGAGCAGCCAGAGTAATCTTTCAAAACTCTGAATCAGAGCATGCCACTCCCCCCTTAAATTCCTCCACAGTCTTCCCCTTCACATTCAGAACAAAACCAACCACCTTCCCGTGGCTCCCTCTGACATCACCAAACTCATCTTTCTCAGTTCTTCACCTCATTTTCCCACCATCCTTCTGTTCCTTGAACACACCAGAGTCACTCCCACCTCAGGGTTTTTATACTTTACGTTCCTTTCAGCTAAATTCCTTTCCCTAGACCTTCTCACTTACCTTAGGTCTCTGCTCAGATTTCATGTCCCCAAAGAAATCCTCCTGAGCACCTTACCTGAAGTAGCCCCTGCCACCTAGCATTCTCTATCCCCTCTATTGTTTTATTTTCCTTCATTGCAGTTATCACTACCTTAAAGCATATTGTGTATGTGTTTAACATCTGTCTCCATTACTAAAGTGTAACTTCCATGAAGGCAGGTGTTAACTGCTGACTCCTAAGAGACACCATCAAAATGAGCTGTTAATAAAGCAAAGCCAAGCTCAATGCTTACTGCAGCAAAGGAATCCAACGCCTTGACAAAGTCTTAGTAGCATCTCAGGAGGGAGAGGTGAAGAGCAGGATATTTTAAGGTCCGGGGGTTCTTTTTAAGACAAGTACTTCACCAGAGGTATTGGAAGTGAGTAAAGTTTGTGATAGAATGGTTTAGGATTGATAGACTCAGAGGTCAAGAGTTTTGAAGAGAACCTTGAACAGTAGATAGTTACTTGATAACATAGTCAGTCCCTGGCTAGTGTAGCTCAGTGGACTGAGTGTGAGCTGCAAACCAAAGGGCTGGCGGTTCGATTCCCAGTCAGGGCATGCCTGGGTTGTGGGCCAGGTCCCCAGTGGTGGGTACATGAGAGGCAACCACACATGGATGTTTCTCTCCCTATCTTTCTCCCCTGCCTTCCCCTCTAAAAATAAATAAGTAAAGTCTTTTAAATAAATAAATAGCATAGTCAAGTACTATACCAGCCTATTATTATGGAAAAAAATGAATTTTCACAAGTTCCTGAAACAATAAATGCATTCACAAATTCATCTTTCTGGACCAAAAAATGTTCTAGAATAGTAAAATCTTCTTAATACAGTTTCAGTTCTTGATCCTATTAAGCTGTATATGGTTTAATTTATAGGGATCTTGTTTATCTAAGTTAATAACAGAACATGCTTAGAACTGCACCTGGCACATAGTAGGCACTCAATAAATGTTTATTGCTGTTGTTTTATAATTGTGGAAAGTTCCTGTCAGGTGCACAATACCTGGTTGTTAAATTCATTAATTATTAAGATTGGAAAGGCCAAAGACAGAACTAAATCAAACATGAGAGACAGAAGGCTTCAACGATAGTGTCCTGGGCCTCCTTTTGGGTTCTCACATGGAGTTACTGTGCGAGAGGACCCTGGGAAGAATGCCAGAACAGTTCTTCTCTGACACAGTGAACTGAGTGCATTAAATGGAGACTCCCCCAAACTGCTTCCACACCAACCACCCTTGTGCCTTGTGCCACTGTGGGGCCTCACGGTGGAATCAAAAGTTAAAAACATGAAAAGGCATCATTGTTGAACTCTCAGATGGAAGACCAGTCACGGGCTGACGGAGCCCTTCAACACATCCTCAGCAAAGCAAACGACTTCCCACACGTCTCATTGAAACTGCAGGGAAGGAGAGATTCTGAAAATGTTCTATTAAGCGAGGATGGTGAATGGAAATTGATTTTGCGCTAATAACGTAAGATGTGGAAATATTATACATAAGGCCAAAGTGTAATTTTTTATAGTTGAAAACAAGACTGTCATACAAATATAAAGTGAACACCTGCCAAAGATTTATTAATTCATTAATGAAGGAGGCAGTGAGAAGGTAAATCTAGTTCAGAGAGCATTTTGAGGAACGAAGTATTTATAGGTATTTAATAAGAAATGTTAGAATTAGATTGCTAGGTTAGATACAAAACAGATTAATGTTCCATGAGACAATAAAAACCATAACCTTTGGGGTTATCTTTGCTACCAGACAGAAGTTATTTGCATCTCTGCCATACAAGATCTACAAGTTAACATGTAACTTCACAGAGGCTGAGCCCTTAAGTAATAATAAATAGCGAAGTCAAGCAAAAGATAATTAATTACCCTTAGGTGGCCTTGTTAGATAATGTTCCTATATATCACTGAAACGACTTGCCTTCTTTCCAAGCTTTGGAGAATTTTTATAACAATATTCTCTCTTGTTATCTTCTTAATTTAATGAGTTTAATTTCCGAAGATCCCATAAATTTCCATCGCCTCCCTAGACTCTCTCTCTATCCTGATCCCTAACTCTACAGCTCCCATCAGGTCACAAAAGAAGTTTGTCTATTCATTTTTAGGGGGTGGGGGAAACATCAAGTTCAGGATTGAAGAACGTGTAATACTTTGTGTTTGTCTCCTTCAGAATGCAAGCTCCTCAAGGCTAAGACCTGATCGGTTTGGGAACTTCAGCATTTACCTCAGCCGCACATTTCTGCTGTCTAGCGATGCCTAGTACATTCTGGGAACACGCTCAATAATGATGCCTAGATAAATGAATGAATGCAATTAGAGCGAAATAATCGTTATCCTTAATCAGGAAAAAGTCATGAAATTATGTAACAGTTTGACACACAGGTCCAGGCCCTGACACAGTTCTATACAACAAAGCACAGCTCAGCTGGCTGTGCCTCAGAGCGGCTCGACACCTGTTCTTTCAGGACGAGCGGGATTCAGCTTATAAGAAAAAAGCCTTTAGGGTAAGACAAAAATTGCTCCAATCAGCATTTAGCCCAGAAGATACTCTTTTCTTCTATCTAAAACAACTGAGGTCTGTAAATTCCCAGCCGTCACACGGGGGAGTGGGTCTTCAAAGGGAGCTGCATTGGAGAACTGATCCTCCTGGTTTCTGGGGTTTTTATTTCCTGCTATGAAAGAATTTGTACAATAACTATAAAGGAATGATATTATAATAGAATCTACGTGTTTGTATGTTATATTCTTCCTAGGTGTTATTTAAGAATTTGAAGTGACTTAAAAGAAGATACTAAAAAAAAAAAAGATTTTTTTTTCATGAAAAAAGTATCATAAAGGAAGATATGTACCAGTACCAGATACTAGCCCTGAGCATCCTGGTAACCAAAGCAAGAAAAAATTTTACAGCTTGTACAAATCCTATTTCACAGTAAGGAAAAGTACCAGAAGAGAGAAGTTTTTCACTGGCACCAAATTATGTGAATAAGTTACTTTATAAACCCTTGTGTAGGGGCACTAGATATTATGGTCAAAGATTTCAACACAAGTTTTATAAAAGTGGAATTTATGTTCTTTATATTTTTTTTGCTTATCAAATCATTTATTTTTCTATCTTTTTTAAGTATACCTTATTGATTATGCTATTACAATTGTCCCATTTTTTCTCCCCTTTATTTCCCTCCACCCCGCACCCTTCCTCCCACCAGCATTCCTCCCCTTAGTTCACGTGCATGGGTCGTACATGTAAGTTCTTTGGCTTCTCCATTTCCTATACTATTCTTACCCTCCCCCTGTCTATTTTCTACCTACCATTTATGCTCTTATTCCCTGTACCTTGTCCTCCATACTCCCCGCTCCCTCTCCCCACTGATAATCCTTCATATGATCTCCATTTTTGTGATTCTGTTCTTGTTTAGTTTGCTTTTGTTTTTGTTTTTAGGTTCAGTTGTTAATAGCTGTGAGTTTGTTGTCATTTTATTGTTCATAGTGTTTGATCTTTTTCTTAGATAAGTCCCGTTAACACTTCATATAATAAGGGCTTGGTAATGATGAACTCCTTTAACTTGACCTTATCTGGGAAGCACTTTCTCTGCCCTTCCATTCTAAATGATAGCTTTGCTGGATAGAGTAATCTTGGATGTAGGACCTTGCCTTTCATGACTTTGAATACTTCTTTCCAGCCCCTTCTTGCCTGTAAAGTTTCTTTTGAGAAATCAGATGATAGCCTTATGGGAATTCCTTTGTAGGTTACTCTCTGCTTTTGCTGCTTTTAAGATTCTCTCTTTACCTTTAATCTTGGGTAACTTAATTATGATGTGTCTTGGTATGTGGTTCCTTGGGTCCAACTTCTTTGAGACTCTCTGAGCTTCCTGGACTTCCTAGAAACCTATTTCCTTTGCCAGATTGGAAAAGTTTTCCTTCATTATTTTTTTCAAAGAAGTTTTCAATTTCTTGCTCTTCCACTTCTCCTTCTGGCACCCCTATGATTCAGATGTTGGAATGTTTAAACTTGTCCTGGAGGTTCCTAAGCCTCTCCTCATTTTTTTGAATTCTTATTTCTTCATTCTGTCCTGGTTGAATGTTTATTTTTTCCTTCTATTTCAAAAAGTTGATTTGAGTCCCAGTTTGCTTCCCTTCACTGTTGGTTACCTGTATATTTTGCTTTATTTCACTTTGCATAGCCTTCATTTCTTCCTCTATGTTGCGTCCATACTCAACCATTTCTGTGAGCATCCTGATTACCAGTGTTTTGAACTCTGGATCTGATAGGTTGGCTATCTCCTTGTCACTAAGTTATTTTTCTGGAATTTTGATCTGTTCTTTCATTTAGGCCATTTCATTTCTTTGTCTCAGTGTACCTGTTATATTGTAAGAGGCAGAGCGTTAGGTGGGTTGTGCCAGGGCGGGGCAACCCACATAGCTGTGTTATGGCCCTGTATGTGGGGGAGGAGTCAGACAGGGGACAATGCCACGTGCTCGGCTCTCAGCTGGTTTTCAGTTGCTTTTCCTGCTACCTACAGTGAATTGGGCCCTTGTGCTGATTCCTGGGTGGGTGGTTTGCGTACATTTTAGGCCTCCGTGGGTCTCTCCAACAAACTCTCCTGTGAGGCTTGGAGTTTCTCCTGCCACCGTAACCCCCACAGGTTTTTACTGCCAGTGGTTTGAGGCTTTAGTTTCCCATGTTGGAACCCTGGGTTGTGCTGTCTGTCTCACTCCCCAATTGTTCCTCCCAGCTTATCTGCATGGGAATGTGGAACCGCCCAATCCACCAGCCGCCACCTCACCACACGTCCTCTCCACCTCAGCTGCCTGTCTCTGCCCCTCCCATCAGTCTGGATGAATGCTTCTTCTTTAACTCCTTGGGTGTCAGACTTCCATATTGTTTGATTTTCTGGCAGTTCTTGTTTTGTTTTTAAATTTGTTGTTGTCCTTCTTTTGGTTGTATAAGGAAGCAAAGCGATCTACCTATGCCTCCATCTTGGCTGGAAGTTCCTATGTTCTTTATATTTCTATGTTTCTAATATTACTGCTTACTAAAAAATGAGTCCACATTATTATATAATATATGGGCAATGTATCCCGATAGTATTGGTTGCTCTAACCAGACGTAGAGGTTAAGAATCTGTAGAAATGAAGTTAGAAAATCTTTTGTTTTAACCACTTCACATATCAATTATTTGATTCGCACTTTGACCAAGCTATGTAGTTGCCTAATTCAAGACTGAAATATAAATATTAAAAGCGCAGAGATACATCTCATTAATCTTTGTATTCTCCAGGTCCAGCCTGGTACCTGGCTCATAATACGTACTCGGTAAATAACTGACAAACAGCACTAGCGAATGTTGAACTATGCTCTGTAATGAAAAGCAGTCAGAGGGTAACCAGTGGGCCAAGGTGGCCTTGAAGAAAAGGTTTTGCATTTGGATCTGGGTAGGACAGTTGTCTCATCTCTGCGTATCTAACACATCTCCTGGTTCCAGACTTACTGCAGTTATGCTAAGATACCTTTATCTGGACTTTTAGTAACATATGTAAGTTAAACTGCTCAAAACCTATATGTAGCTTATTCCTTAGTAGGGGTTTAGTTCTTGTCAACAAATCCTTTACTGTTTTCTTTAACTGTACGTGGGAGTGCAAAGGATGCTCCCACAGTATTCTGGCACCCTAAACAGTGGTACGTGTGAAGGGGCCTAAGTTTTGGAGCATGTGTGCAGATAACCATGATAAGACCAGGTATGAGGTGATTCCAGCGATGCATTTCATACATGGTCTGCCAGACTCTCAAAGCCACTATCCCAGGGGCCTCCTGTACTTTTCCTAGTCCAATCCAACCTGTACATGCACACAAAACTGATTTCATAAAAATAACAAATAATGTTGTATCTTTGCTCAAAAACACTCCATGTTGAGGGAGAATAAACAAATAAGAGAGTTGAGACCCAGAAGACAAGGAGGGCATCTCTCAGGGACCATCCCACTGTTATGCCCATGCCCAGATGAAACCTCCAGTAAGCCTCTGAACCGCAGATGAGAACACAGTTCCTTTGGGACCGGAAACAGGCTCAAAAGAACATGCTCCAATATGTATCCTCCTGCCCTATCACATGCCTCAAAGACTCCAGAGGGGCCGTAAATGCAAGGTCTCTCCTGGGAGCATATCGGCTTGATGAGTGCACCAATGACAAAAATGTCAGCCATTTGTAGAACAATTTATAGTTTCTCATATCATCACTTCCTGATTCTCACAGCCACCCACCCCATGGATCCTAAGAGAATAATCTAAAGCAGCGCTTCTCACACTATCCCTAGTGACGAACCACTTGATTTTTCTGTTTCTAATCCATTGCAGACCAGCACTTCTGCAAAGTAATGAATTGTTTATTTCTATAATAAAATGCACAAAATATAAGCCCACCTTTTTTTTTCATTCAACAGACATAAAAAATGTGTTCAAATTGCTTTAAAAGTTTCTGAATGTTTATTGCCAAAATCTGGACTTACCATGTACCAGTGACGCTGGGGAAGTGGCACTGGCCAGGGAACAATGCTGGACAGCACTGTGCGGGAAAGGCCCCTCAGGGCACCAGACACACTCCCTATGCTTTCGTTTCTGGGCACTTGGCTTAAGAAATGTCATACTTCGAAAACCAAAACCAAAAAATCCCTAATAATTTATTTTGTTAGAGGGCGGATAAGAATATATCAATAGATCACATAGGTCTTATGACATGAATCCAGCTTGTACATCATATGAGTTTCATTAATCCGTATCTATCATGATATTGTCAAGGAAAGGTCAAGTCCTTGGGATACGGTGATTTGGTCTCTAGGGATGTATTAACAGTTAATTCAGATTGCCATAGTAGTCATCACAGAGTGTGTGAACTTACTTAACATGGCACATGCTTAGGTCCAAGGCAGTTTCCAAAACGAAAGCATCCATCTATTCCAAACAGGACTCTCATCCCCCAATTCCTCCTCCTGCTTTGAGTCTGAAACACTGGCCATTTCAAGGGTCATACCATGAGCAGGAAAGATTTTATGCTCTCGTCCATGCCAAAGATCATCTAAACTGTTCAGCATATTTTTCTTCAGCAGGTAGAAGAGTTGGAGCATGCACTCCAGCCCACTGGCTTCTTCTAACATACATTTGAACAAGTCTCTGTTCACCAAACGGTTTTCTCTTCTTCTTAGACTAGTTTACATTCCTCTCTGAAATTACATGTGGCCACGAGACTGCGTTCTGGACAATGGAACATGGAGGGGAAAGGCGTGTGTCTCACCTGCTGGCCTGCCCCATAAAAACCTCCCACGCCTGGACCTTCATGCTCTTTACTCTCCTCCGGCAACCTTGGGAGCCACTTGCTTAAGGTGATAGAGCCACTGATTTGGGTAGCGGGAGTCCCTGAATCAGAGCTTGGAGGAGCCTCTCCCCAATCGGGAACATTCATTCTAGACATTAAGTGACAGTGAAATTGGATATAGGCCACTGGCATTGGGATTTGGGGGTTTGTCTATTATAGCAGCTGATGTTTCCTTAATTAATATGCCTTCAAATCACAGATATTAACTATTTCCCTCATTATTGTGCTAGGTTGGCTGGTAAATTAGAACTTCTTTATACATCAACTCTTGTCACAACCATTCATGGGCCTGCTCTCTATCTCTCCACTGATTCACAATTATTAACTGAGCACCTATTATGTATCTTTACTGGGCACAAGTATCATATTCTAAGGGTGCCTTTAAATGAAACCCAAGAGGAACAATTCTTACTTCATATATGGTCCTAAAATGACTAGTTTAGAGCTATAATTATACAGCAGAATGCACCTATAGTCTCTCTACTGCCCAGCCCTTCCCTCCTCTCTACCCCACCCACCACCACCCCTGCGTTCCTGTGTGCCACACAGAGACAGAGCTCCAAGCTATATGACTTTGAAGAAAGAAAATAAAATGTTCTCTAGGAGATTTCCTGCTCACCATCAACTCGGACCCGTCATTTCACAGGGAGGGTGTCACTCCCACCGTGCCCGTGACAACAGAAACACGAAGAGGGAGAAAAGTTTGCCCTTGTAAAATGAGAGTGTTACATTCTTTTTTTGCATGTGATTCCCTCTTCTGGGTTCTCAAGTGACTCTCTTTAAATACCAGGATTATTTGTTAAGGCCTTTGAAAGTCTGGTGTGTTTTTCATTAGTATGTCACGGCACTGGGACGGAGCTTAGGGGCTGAGCAAAGGGCCCGGAGCTCTGTAACATATCTGACTATGACACTCCAATTTCTACAATTATATAGAATGTACCTGTGCGCCTCACTCCACGTCCAACTCCCAAACAGGCATGTTCCAGCTCTGTCGTGTTTCATCATGCATTTGCCTCTTCGCTAGCTGCTTCAGTCTTTCCAGAAAGTTTAACCATTTCTCACGAACCTTCTTCCACGGCTCAGCAGCTCCCTCATGCACCATCAGATTTGTTTACTTGAAACGGAGAGTTGGGATTTGCAAATCTATTTTGATTTGATTTTTTTGTGAGTAAAAAAATTAAGCTTAGATGAATATAACCCAGAATATTTTATTCTTTCCTGCTCCTCACATCCAACCTGTGGTCCCATTTCTCCAAGGAAAGATTCTTTTATTGTCCCATTGTCCCACCCGTACTACTCCCTTCTTCGCTGCTTATAAAAACACTGCTGGGAAATTAAAACAAGAAGTGCTATTTCCAAAGAAACTGAAGCATATCTGAGCTTCGGCAAATGACGTTGTTTTCAATGATATTATAAACTCAGAACTGAATACAGTGTTTTGTGAGCACTGTGTAAATGGTTAATTTTGATGATGGAGATGATAGAGACACCCACTGACCTATCAGAAAAAAAAAGAAAAGAAAGGAAACCTTTGGTTTACAGTCTGCAGACCCAGTTCAGGGACCAACACTCACTCTGAATATGGATTTCAGGAAACTTCAAATCACCCTCCTCCACATGTAGGATTTCAGCCCCCAAGTCCAGGACCATCTATTCTTCACATTTGATTTGGGCTGGGATTTGGGGCTGAAATCGGACATCCCCCTTTCTCTTCACTACCCTCCCCTGCGCCTCTGTAACTCAGTTATTTCTCCTATTAATATCTCATCAACATCAGGCAGGTGCTTCCTGTACGGAGGTTCTTCATTAGCAAGTTGTCAGCGGGACAAAGAGTCAGCTCTCCACTGCTGAAGGAAATTGGCATGAAACCTGGCACGAGCATGCCAGAGAGCAGCCTGCACGACGGTGGCACTTTCCGTCGGGTCTCTGTTTTCCTAACACGCTTAAATTTGGACTCACCTACCTGACTTCTGAAAACTTTTCCCAGAACTTCCTCCTTGAGCAAACATTTATTCTCAAATTAAATCTATTTTTATGCTCAATGTAATATCTGAATCAGCAGTTTTTAAATACTCAATATATCTTCCAATGCCAACAGACAACAAGTATAGCAGGTGTTTAATTGTGCTTTAAAGATCCACATTGTTCACATTTTACAATCACAATTAAAATTAAGCAATAACACCAAAGGAGTTCCGGTACACAGCAATAATACTTACCCATATAGTGAAATTGATAAGGATCCAGATATAATGATGCCCATTGTAGTAACCCTGTGGTGACTGATTGCTATTCTGCTGTTAGCAAACAACCAAGAAATACTTTATTTTTTCAGAATTATCAATTTGTTTCTAGGGTATGTGAACAATGGAAACCTTAAGGGAGAATGCAATAGTTAGTGAGGTATTAAAACAGTTATATAACTAATAAAAACACTAAATCAACTTAGAGATGCAGCAGTGTGTCATTTCCATTTTAATAAAAAAGTACATTATTCTCTTCCCGAAATTACAAAATTTTATTTTTTTTTTTACCCTGTGCCAACATATTTGGAAAGTAAAAAAGTCATAAATCTATGGTCTCTGGAATTGTCATTTATGTGATTCTCTAGTCCTTAAAAAAGATAGAATAAAAACAGGCATTTTCATAAAAAGATCGATTTGAAAAATTATTTGCATTCGCTGCTTGCAATTTTTTTTTCTTTGGGAGGTAGGGAGGGGGAGCACAGGGACTTATAAATAAAACACATTTGTTTTTCATAGCATCCCTATATGCTGAGCGTTAAGATCCCTGGATGTGCCTGCTCAAAAAGGCAGTGTGTGGAGATGCGTTATTGAGAGAGGCTTTCACGTCCTTTGCTGTGCAGCCTGCGTGTAACAAAGGCCCAGGCGGAGAGTCAGACTCCTGCTCAATTCCATCCAGGCACTGGCCACATGGGAGATAGTCTGGAAACCAAGCCAGAAGGCTGCAGCAGGCTCTCATATTTGTAGGCCTGAGATGCCTTGGAATTCGTGGTTCCAAATCTGAGCAAAGCTGGCCAGACTTTACATCAAGAAATTTAAATGCACGCATTTTTCTTCTTTGAAAACACAGGGACATGCTTATCAACAGGGGCTGCAGGATGGTTTGCAAGCACCCCTGAACATTCTCATGAGATAATCGTCTGGGTTGCTACCCAACATTCTCCCAAGGGAAAGAGCCAACAGCAGCTCCTGAAAGATCCAGGTGCAGAATTGTAGGACTGCAAGATCATTTGAAAAGGGCTGAAGAGGAAAGAGGTCCCAACTAGAAAGGGCCTTTGCATTCAGCCAGGGCACTGAGTGCATTTTTCCCCCGAAGTACCTGGAGCAGTGGTCTCTGCCCTGCCTGCACATTAATGTCCTGGGGAGCTCTTAACTGTGCTCATATATTGATGATCCGTTCAAGTTGAAACCAAATCCCGGGCACAGGGTCTTGGTAATTCTGACACACGAATGTACATCACCAAAGAACTTGGCGGTAGATTCCTTTATCTCATAATTTGATTTAAGAAAGCATTTTTGTTTAATTCATTATATAGGTTTCCTTTCCTCCAAATAGCCAAGTAAAGTCCATGGACAGGGAAGATGTGCCATAGTTCCCCTGTGACTTGGCCTACACCTGAGAGTGGTATAAATGCCAGAACAGCAAGGATCTGACTCATATTGCATAAACGAAGAAACTGAGGCTCAGTGAGGTAAAGTCCTCTGGGATTTCTGACGATACTCTACCATCTGCTCCTTTGTACCATATGTAAAGGGCAACTTGGTGAAGAAATACTCTGGATTCCACTCAAGAGGACATAAGGAAATATGAAATGGCTGGAAAGTCTGATAAGAGACCACCATAACAATGGCAATTACAATTTACCAAGCCCCTGCTAAATATCAGAAAATTGCATATCCACACATTCATTCAACAAATTTTATTGAATATTATTCTAGGACAAGCACTGATCTAGCCACCTGGGGATACAACAGATATTAACATGAGGCATGATCCCTGATTTCTTGGAACTTCAGGCTCCTGGGGGAGACCAACATGAACCAAAGTCACAGTAATAAGGAAATAACTAGGCCTGTGATAAATGCTCTGAAGGGAATGTGGTTCCATGAAAGCAACAAAGAAAGACAATCTACATAGGAGATTCAGGAAAGGAAAGGATGCTTCAAGCAAGAACGGTGAAGAGAAGTTCACCAAATGGTGGTGGTGGGCAGGGTGACAGGGTAAGGAAAGAACATCCCTCACAGAGAGAATAGCATGTGCAAAGGTCCTGTGGTGAGAGAAGGCAAAGCACTTTGGAAGACTTGGGAGAGGGTTAGAGCCGCTGGAATAGAAAGAGCGTGTGGAACAGAAGCAGACTAGAGAGGCAGGCAAAGACCAGGCATTTATTAGATCTAATCATTATAGATATCTTACACAGAGAATGTTTTGGTTCCTATTTTATAGATAAGAAAGCCAAAGCCCAGAGTTTGAATAATATAATCCAAGGTCACATCTCTAGTAAGTGACTGGGTAGAAATCAAGCAAATTTGCTTCCCTGGGTTATCCCTTTTTATGCCATGCTACTCAAACACTCCAAGTGGGCAGAGGGTCTTTAGAGGTTGTCCATTACACCTCCATGTGGATGTCCCCGCTGCATTGCATGGGTGAGCTCCACACTCCTGGTTTACACTGCGGAGTCTGCTAGTGCTGAATGGAGTGCAAGGAAAGCTCCTTGAGACAAGACTGTTTTGGCCTCCAAATGACCCGGACTCAAAGGGCAGGAAACAAGGAGAGAGGAGCTATAGAAGAGCTAAGGCAGCACTGCAACCCTAAAATCTGCATGGAATTTTCATATTCTTCCCCAAAATATTTTTTTATCATTATGATGTTTTTACTGCTTGTAACAGAAAACTCAACTTTATATGGTTTAAGCAAATTTTCATTATTCCCCAAAACACAAGCTCCAAAGGAGCCTGGCTCCAGGGTTGGTTCATTCTGACACTCAGAGAAACCATCGAGGCTCAGTTTTGTTCTGCTCCACCACCCTTAGCTTGTCTGCTTTATCCCCAATGAGCTTCCATCACAGTTACAGGAAGGTTGACACAATTTAGATTTTACTTGTAGACAGGACAAAAACCAGCCAGGGGAGAAAGGGTCACTTCCACCTTATGTCTTCCTTTTCAGAGTGAGGAAACATTTTCCCAAATGTCTCTGCACCAGCTTCTCGGGTCCCAGAAGCCAGGACTGGGTCATGTGCCCACCCCACATCATTGACTGTCTCATGCAATGAGAAGACCACATGTGGCTTAGACTAATCAGGATTTACCTTCCAGGTGGGGATAGGCTCACCTGAAAGACAATTAGATGAAAAAAACTGGAGTTCTGTCAGCGAAGTGGTGGAGGAACCTATCTGAGGTAGGGAACCAATAGTCTTGTCTCCTCTCTGCTTGACTTGCTCAGAAAAAGTCCCACCTTCTGAGCAGCAGGAATTGGGTGCCAGCGGGTTCACTGATGGTATTGCTGATCAGTTCAACAAAGCAATGAACACAGGGTAGAAAGAAGACAGTCAAACTTTGCATCTGGGTCTCTTTATGCTGAGAGAAAGAGAGCAGGACCAAATCCCAGGCAGGCCCCAACTGTGGCAATGGTGAAGATGCTATCAAACCTGCAGCCGTATCCCATGCACGCGGTCCCCAAGTTCACCTGCCCACACATGAGGGTCAGCGACACATTCAGGCCAGCAAGACCCTAAACCCAAGGACGGAGTTTAGGTTATCCTGAGAGTCAATTATCAACCAGTGGCATGAAAACCAAGGTGCAATCACTTGGCACATCTCTCCCTCTGTTTCCATCTCAGGGGACCAGGGTGAGCTACAAACCTTAACTGGGAAAGACCCAGGGCCCTCCTGAGAGGATTGCAGAGTTGGAATCGCATCTGTCCATCACAATTACCTTGAGGACAAACAGGCAGGTAGGTCACTTAGCACTTTTCCTGGGGCTCAGTGACAAATGACACTGTGAATCAACAACTAGTGGGGCGACTCACAAACCACTTTCAGACATAAAAAGGAAGTCACATGCACCTGAGTTGCAAACAGGATCACCAACACTCGCAGTCAGGGCTTTCTGGTGCTGTTGCATCCCCTGTCCTCTGCAGACAACATGTACCTATTCCGGCTCCCTTGAGAATGCCGATAGGGTAACTCTGGAGTTCCTGGTAAACATGTACAGACGAGCTACTCACCTATAGTGCAGTATGAAGTAGAAGTAAAAGCAAGGAGTTAGATAGTGCGTTGAATATCACCTCTACTATTTATTAGCTGTGTGGCCTATTCTGGCTCTCCAAACCTCAGTTTCCTCATCTGTAATATGGTGAGTCTTTTGGTGGGGTTGTGAGGATTGGATGAAAGAATAAGAATACAGTGCTACAGAGAGCATATGACAGACACATCGTGCGTACTCAGTAACCACAGGCTTTGTGTCAGAGGAGGACTCATGCCACGGATAACACACCCAGGGCATGAGGGAAGAAAAGGATGCTCAGAAAACAAGAATCACAGGTTTAAGAGGCCCCAGAGACAATGTGGAACTACTTCCTCAAGCTACACTCCAAGGATAGTGGAATATTCTCATTCCCCCGAAATGTAGAGAAACGAATGCCCCTAGGAAGCTAGAGACCCATTCCATGGTTACGACACTGTAAACAAGCCCCTGAGTCCCAGATGTGACGTTTCTCACCACCATCTTTAAAGTTTCAATCACGCACTCAGCACATGTTTACTGGGTACCTGCTAGGAGTCCGTAGCTGTAGACGTGACTTTAAGGCCCCGTGCTCAACATACATAACTTCTCCTGACAATGACCCTGAAGACTAGCTACTACTGATCCCATAGTTGGTGAGTTTTAGAGATCAGATTTTGAACCCTAGTCTATGTATTGCCACAAAAATTAGGCCCCCCAAAACACCCCAAATATCAGTAAATTACACCTATCTTCATTTATTCTCAGTGATCTGCAGGTCAGCCAAGGGCCATTGGATCCAAGCTGGGCTTGATTCAGGGGGATTCCGCATCAAATGCCTCTTGTCTTTCTGAGAGCATCAGGCTGTCTCCAGAATGCTTTCTCATGACCACAGCCAGCACCCTGCAAGCCCTGCTACATTGCCCATGCTAAAGAAGGCTACATGGACAAAGCCAGGCAAGGGCAGGGGAATAGAGTATACTCTACCTTTTAGTGAGAGGAGCTTCCGAGTCATATAGCAAAGGGGGTGAAGAATTGAGTCTGACTTGATAGCTTGCACATTTTCCTCCATCCCACTGGCCTCCCAAGATAAACAAATATCATGCCTGTAAAGGTTCGATGGAAATACGTCTAAGATGCTGGGAAAGTTTGGTGGAAGGGACACCTCACTCAACTCAGAGACTCAGAGAAGAGGTGCAACAAGAAATGAGGCTGCTGAAAAGAATGTATTTATGGTCAAACGTCTCTGGATTGAGAACAAGGAGAGGGACAGGCATGAACTCGCCAAGCTCTGGCCTCAGCAAGATCATCACTGTGGAATGGAAAAGCCTGGGAGAGGAAAAGGCTTTTGATGACTGAGATTAAACCAGGAGACAAGCAAACTGGAACTGAAACTTTTGTGGTTTGCCTAACCCAGGCATCAGCTTGCTGGAGAAATGGACGTTATGATCAGTTAAACAATTTCATCAAATGTCACATTGTAACTCTTGGGCAGAACCAGAAATAAACATCCAAGAGTAGGAGTTTAACAGCGAGAGGTAGACAAACCAAAACTCTGACAGAAGAGTGGCATCCAGTGGCCAGGGGTTAATTTGCAATGAACCACAGATGCAGGCCTGCAGATATGGCAATTGCTGGCTAACCACATCCAAGGGGCTGCTCAGCAGACCACAAGAAGCAGCAGGAACCAGCCTGGAGTCTGCAAAGGAGAGAACTCAACCCATGACAAAGCCATATGCTGTTACCATCCACATGGAAGAACACAGGAACCTCGTGAGTGTCCTTCTTTCCTGGTGTTTCCACCCAGTCAGTTCTACAAGCAAACTGCATCTTATATGCTAAAATGTATATTTTAATTACCTCACAGTTTACATCTCTACTCCTGGAACCATTAAATTTCTTAGGTTGCTAATATAAATTTTACCTCTCATTTGTCAGAATAGTTTGGTCTGGTTTTCCTTTATTACTGGAAACAAAACATACCACACGTATATCAAATCCATGAAAAAAGGACCGTTTTGCACGTGACCCACCCTCTCACTCTCTACCATCTCATTTGACGCTGGCAGGGTATGTGGTTATTAAAGACTGACTTTCCTTTGCAGCTAGAGACCATATCCTCAGTAACAGATCAAACCTTCATTTAAAAGAATTTAAATCAAACAAAGCATATTCTCCGACTATAATAGAATTAAACTATAAATAACAAAATAACAGGAAAATTTCCAAATACTTGGAAATTAAACAACACATTCGTAATCCATGGGTAAAAGAAAAAAAAATCCCCAAGGAAATTAGAAAATATTTTGAACAAACTTCTTAGAGAGAAATTGATAGCCTTAAATGCTTACATTTAAAAAAAAAAATCTGTAAGTTTCCACTCCAAGCAACTAGAAAGAGAAGTGCACAATAAGCCCCATGTAAGCAGAAGAGGGAAATAATAGTGAAGAAATCAACAAAATTGAAAACAGAAAAACAATAGAGAAAAATCGATGAAGCAAAGAGATTTTTTTTGGAAAGATTAATGAAATGAATAAACATCTAACAATCCTGAAGAAGGGAAAAAAATAAGTTAGACAAATTATAGGTATCAAAAATAAAATAGAGGACCTCACTATAGACCTCCAAAATATTAAGAGGATCATAAGGAACTACTACAAATATAAATGCAAAAACTTAGATGAAATGAACCTATTCCTTGAAAACCACCAACTACCAAAACTCACCCAAAATAAAATAAATAACCTGAAGAATCCTAAAATTATTAAAGAAACCAAATTTGTAGTTTAAAACTTTCTGGGAAAGAAATCTCCAGTCCCAGATGGTTTCACTGGCATATTCTAGCAACCATTCAAATAAATGACACTAATTCTACACATTCTCTTTCAGAAAATAGAAATGGAGGGTATGTGTCCCAACTAGTATTGTAAATCTTGCATTATCTTTATAACAAAACCAAGCAAAGACATTACAAGAAAATGAAACTATAGACCAGTATCCCTTAAATAGACATAAAAATCCTCAACAAAATACTAACAAATCAAATCTAGCAATATATCAAATAAGTAATATGACACAACCAAGAGGGTTTATGCTGGGAAAGCACAACTAGTTTAATATTTAAAAATCAAAATAATTTACTATGTTAACAGTCTAAAGAATAAAAACCATGTAGTCCTATCAATAGATACAGAAAACTATTTGGTAAAACATAATACCCATTCATGATTCCTTAAAATCTCTCAGCCAACAGGAATAGAAGTTTCTCAAAATTATAAAGGATGTCTATGAAAAACTCTACAGCCAATATCATACTTGATAATGAAGGACAGTGTTTTTCCCCCACAATCAGAAACAAGACAAGGATGTCAATTCTCACCACTTGTACAGGATGTTGTCCTGGAAGGCCTTGCCAGTGCAATAAGGCAAGAAAAAGAAAGATGGACATACAGATTGGAAAAAGAGATATAAAACTGTCCCATTCACTGACAACATGATTGTCTCTGTGGAAACTTCCTTGGGCCCTGGCTGGTGCGGCTCAGTGGATTGAGCACTGACCTGTGAACCAAAGAGTCAGTGGTTCAATTCCCAGTCAGGGCACTTGCCTGGGTTGTGGACCAGGTTACCCAGTGTGGGGCTTGCAAGAGGCAACCAAACATTGATGTTTCTCTCCCCTCTCTTTCTCCCTCCCTTCCTCTCGGTCTAAAAATAAATATTTTTTTTTAAAAAAGAAAATTCTTTGGAATTCTCTATGGGTTTTCTGAACTAAAACTTCAGTGAGGTCAGTGGATCTAGCTGCCAAACATACCTAAGGTAATCTTGGGACTACATTCTGAGCTATGCACAATAAGGATAGATTAAGTCCATGTCAGACCCTCAGCTGGAGTTCTGTGTTCAGTTTTGAGTGTCATATGTTAACAGGTACATTGAGAAAAATCCTCCTGAAGGACTGTCCTCCTAAAGGAGTATGACTGAGAGAATAAAGGTTTGGAAAACCAGTCCATGGTCACAGCAAGGAGAGGTTCTTACAGCGGAACAATGGCTTCAAAGTCACAAGACAGTCATCCATGTAGAATGGGGGTAAACATTCTCCAGATAAACCTAGGACCAGAAAGTAGACAATATATACTTGTTTAAATTTAATATTAGAAATAACATTTAAAACGCCTCTAGTCCACTACCTTATGGTGTAAACAGGGAATATAATTTGATCCCCATATTTATGGATGACCAACAGATGGATACTAGATTTACCAAGGTGATCAGGAGTTCATAAGGTACATAAAAGTCTAATGACTATGTTGTCCACCTGAAACTAACATATTATTATATGTCAGCTGTAATTGAAAAATAAATTTTAAATAAGTAAATAAAAATAAAGAACTTGGCCAAGATGTCAAAGCTAGCCAACACAGAATTATGGTTTAAACCTCGACCTTTTGACTCTGTCCAGGCATTGTCGTGGTCCTTCAGCACATCAGAGAGAGGCCAGGACTGGAGTCCACAGTCTTTGGTTCTGCTACCTGGTCAATCGGCCCAGGCCTGCTGAGTGCAGCTGAAGCCAAAATACAACCGTTTTGAAGCAACTTTCTAACTATGCTGCAGTTGGTCCACCGTGCTGAGTTTACATGGAGAAAGGTGCAGAATCTAACCACCCAGCAAATGAATGTGGGGTGTGGGGCGAGGGGGTGTGAGCAGATGCTATTGACATGTTTTGTCGAGTGTTTGAAAACCCCCTGTGCATAGATTCCAAGAGCTTGTTACTGGCTCTCAGAAACAAACAGAAGATGAAACAGCCATTTCCCCCCTCAATACAGGATATTGTTAGCCAAATGCAGAATTCCAATTTGATTAAGAAACACAAGTCCATCATACATCTGCCCCTGTTGTTAAAATGCGGTTGTTGATGCTTTGTGGAGGGGACTCTCCTGAAAGGGTTACACGAACCACTGAGTACAGAGGCCCAGGTACCCAGGCCATGTGTGTGACAATGCCCTGTCCTGACAGCCAGATCAGCCAATGAATGGATTATTAAATGATTATTCAATCCCTTCCAACAGAACCTCATTAGCTGAGACCATTGTTACCCTCTATCCTGCCAGTGAGTTGGGTTTTCAGTTCAGTGGAAGCTTAGAATTTTCCTATTCATGCAGGCAGATTAAAGCTCTCAACTAACTCAGGTGTAACTTATTTAATTCACTACCCAACTAATTACAGCAGATGCAGATAAACAAGGCTAAGGGGAGAGAAACTATCTCCTAACACAAAACAAAGAGCAAATGTTCGTATTTCTGAATCCTCAGCAAAGAATATGTCCGATGGCAGACATCTAAAAACAGAAAACAAATGTGCCAATGACTTCAAAAAAATCAATAAATTCTAAGAGAAAAAAAATATATAGCATAGTTTTTGTTCATTTGGGGTCTACTTGGTTTAACCTTGAATGCCACTTAACAACAGAAACAGAGTCAACTTTTTCAATCAAGTAACATTTGAATTCAGCAGGTTCTCACACAATTCCATTTTAAACCAGGATTTCCCCTGCCCAAATGGGGTTTGATTAGCTGTGAACAAAGTATGGAGACCAGAATCAAGGACATTTTTTCAAATGCAAACTCTCTTTCCTTCAGAGAGGTTAACTTTGAAATATGAACTTAATTGAATGTCTTTTGCTCTAAAGAACATTAATTGGATGTAGCTTATTGTAGTAAAAAAAAATTATGTTTCAAAGGGAGATAATTCTAAAAATCTGACTTTTGTTTTGACAGGTCATTTTCTCAAAAGGCATATTCAGGAAATAAGTGATTTGAGCATATACTTTGAAAACAATATAGAACCAATCTTAAACATCCTGTTAAAATAATTCATTTTTTCACTTACAAAGATTACAGACTGAATAAAAGTTTCAATCTTGGCAGAGAATGGTATGCTTACTTATGGAAGGAAATCTCCATACAATTTTTTTTTGTTTTGTAAATGGCTACTACATGGTAACATTATACTCATCATATTCCTCCTAACACATCACTCTGAGTTTTGGGGGAACTATTTCATGGCTGCCTTGTGCAAGAATTGTAATGTATTCTGCCCTGGCTGGTGTGGCTCAGTGGACTGAGTGCCAGTCTGTGAACCAAAGGGTCGCTGGTTAGATTCCCAGTCTAGGCCACATGCCTGGGTTGTAGGCCAGGTCCCCGGTAGGAAGTGCGCGAGAGGCAAGCACACACTGATGGTCTCTCTCCCTCTATTTCTCCCTCTCTTCCCCTCTCTAAAAATAAATAAATAAATTTTTAAAAAAGAATTATAACCTATTCTGGAGATTATGGCCAAGGTGGACAAGCCTGGGCATTAGGAAAAGTTCAAGTACTAGCTCCATCACTGATTGTGTGTATAACCTTAGCAAATCCCTAATTCTATGGGCCTTAGTTTCTACATGTGTAGAGTATCACAGTCCTTTCAAAACACGTAGCACAACTGAACTGAAATAAACCTTTAAGCCAAAATTCCATTAAAATGGCCAGGTCGTTGGAGGACTTAACACCAGAATCTTAACTCATACTCAGACTGTAGAAACACCCAAAACACAGGATATACACCTAACCTATACAATGAACCAGATGCCAGCCTCCATTCATTCTTATTCTCTGTTTTCTTTCTCCTGTCTTTCTCTCTCCCTATGTCTCCCTTTCTACCTCTCTCCCTCACTCCTTCGCTCTCTTGCTCTCTCCTTCCCTCTCCCCCTTTCTCTCTGAAGTGCTTTGTAACTCTGAGTTTTCTTAAGCAGGTAAAATCAGCAGGCTCCCCAGCCAGGAGGCAGTGGGAGAGGTGTTCTGAAATTCTGCTTGGTGTGAATTTACTTCCAGCTCAGAGAAAGAAACCATCAACAACCCATTGCTCTGAAACTAAGGGCTATGACCTTTCTGGAAAACATCCTTAAAAATGTCCTCAGCAACCATAACTTAAGATATTACCCAGTATTTATTCTTCAGAGTCAAATCCCAAATGGTTCATCAAGAAAACAGTAAGGCCGGGGACTCCATGACTAAATGTCTGGGAAACATTACACACTTGATTCCTCTCTTAGAAATTCTTAATTCCTCTTAGTTTAAAGGAACTAATATTTGCAGGAAATAAATGTGTTTAACTTTGTTTAACCTGGTACATCCCAAACGTATTTGACTTCGTCCTCATGGGCGCTACTTAGAAAGCCCACTTTAATACTCCGCCAGACACATTCAGGAAATTCTGATTCACTCAGGTGGGGCCCAGCCCCATGTGGACCACTTTCCTAGGAGCCTTTTTGTTAAAGGCATTAGGAAAATCTCAGAAACCTAGAATTTAAACAACACGCTTCTAAATAATACCTGCGTCAAAGAGGGGGTCTCAAAGGAAATTTTGTCTTTATTCTGAAACTTTAGAAAATTCAACAGACTTGTTCACCAATAATCGCTATTTCCATAATTCCCAGTTCATAATTTTGCCTAAATCATGACAAACTCCTCCAATCCGCTGTCCTGGAGTTGGTTTCTTTTGTTTTTAACGCAAGTTTTCTTCTTACGTTATTCCTCGTTACTTTAATTATTCTTCATCTGCTTTCTTTCCTCTAGCTCTTCTCCTCTAGTCCATTTTATCCTATCTTCTCCCTTCATGTTCCTAGAGAATATTGCATATTTGCCCTTTAAATCATTAATTCTCGGTAGGGGAGGGAAGTTTTCACCCAATGAAAATTTGTATTTCTATCTGCCGGTTCCCTTTTCATCACGCCCTACAACTTCTCAATGTGCAGTGCATTATATGGGATAATGCAGATAATGTCCCCACCATGGCGTCTAGGACTCAGCAAACATGTGATAAACAGCAGCTATGGTTGCAGCTATTATTCCAGTTTACACAAACAGTTCAATATCCACACAAGAACTAAAGTGATGTTTGTGCAGTAAAAAAGGGAGTATATAAAACTAGATCTACAAAGTCATAAATGAATTCTCCCAGTAGACAAAAACAAAATGATAGCCATTATGGTTCTTTACATTATTTAGATAGTGAGATAATATGCAGAAAAAGATGAGACAGAAGAAGAATCGTCACCAACCACAGTCCTGGAATGTCCGCTGTTCAGGGCAGTCCTCTAACTCCACTCAGCCCTGTCTCTCTGTTCTCCTGTGATTTCTGGATAGTACATAGTAGATTATCTTGGCTCTAGCTTGCTGTTCATATCAAGGGTAAGTAATCAGAACTCTAGTTTTAAAAAAATACAGTTACAAGAAAGAGAGAGAGAGAAATGATACCGCAAGAAATCTGTTTTTCACGGCCGCATAACCCCAGCAATAGAGCAGTAATGGCCGTGAGATACCACCCTATTCCTACAAGTGAACAGATTATTGAAAATTTCAAAGTAGCAGCTTTGATTTGAAGATTCACCTCATTGACTACCTAATTCGTTCCTAATGACATAATCATTGGTGAACAGTAAACGCAATTCAGAGGGTCAGAAATCTCCTATTAGTCATTAGCTTTTATAACTGGAGTGCTGTTTTACTATTGAGCCTTGTATTTTACTATTTAAAAGAAGAACAAAGTATCCCCATCTCTAAGATGATGATTACAAAACTGCACAGCCACAAACTGCATGTGGTTGTCACAGCACAAACGGAGAGCTATTTGAGACACACAGAATGCATTTAAATCTGTTCCCCCAAAACCCCAAATTTTTCACAAATAAAACTCAGCTAGAGATAAATGAATTACCTTATTATGGCCCATAAGGAAAACAAGTGTTAGATACGCTGCTGCATTGTTGGTGGTAAGCAATCAATATTTTACTGTCTAACCATATTTAACGTTACATGTACATCTAAATCCCTTCCTACTAGGAATTCTAATACAATACTCTCAGCATAACTCATGGCCATATTCAGGTAAATTAAAGATTCCCTGAAATATGCTACATGAAGGAAGTCATATTTCATCCGCATCTGTTTCTCTTATTCATTACCTAACCCTTCAACCCTCGATTCTCTCCAAAGCTCTCTATTAATTTAAACGAAATATACTCAATTGGACTTTTCTTGGAAAGACATAAATCTGTACACTTACCCTATCACAGACCATTAACAATGACCAAAATAATTTATATAGAAACTTAGAGCAAAATAAGTTGCTCAAATATTATGTGATTAATTAGAAAATTGTACTTGCTTGTATTAAGCTCCTTGGAAAGGTTTGCTTATAGATTCGACTGCCTGTAGCTCAAATATTGCTCTGCTGCCTGGATTCTGAAGACGGACAGGATAGGACTGGAATGTTTGGGTTTGCAATAGTTGACCTGAAGGCCTTTTAAAGGTGCCCAAGAAATTGTTGGGTGGTAAGTATCTAGAGTTTTTAACCACGGAAAATGTTTTCATACCTGCTGTTATGTATGGGTTTTCTTATTACTTGAAATTTGTTATCAATGCCTCTATATTTCAAAATCTAAGAGAGGGGCTAATGCTAAAAAAAATGGTGAAATAGAAAAAAATGCATAATGATAATCTTGGTTTTATTTCTGCATATATATTAATGTGATGAGTCCTATGACAGTCTTTTGTATCAACTTTTGTATCAACTTGAAGCTACTGGACTTGATTTATTTTACCTTACAGTTTACAAGATTAAAGAATAATGCACATTTGACTCTATACATAATGTTTACATTTAATAAATGTTTTCATCTCTGTGCCCATATGCTGTTACTTCCCTTTCTCAAAATTTCGAAGTTGAATATTCTCTTACAGCATATCTCTCACTAAACTCTAAAATCTATTGCTAATATTGGGTATTTCCAAAGGCTTTCAGCAAAGTCTCAGAGGAAATGAACAGACCAATAGCCTTCACTGGACCTGTCCCAACTGTGCACCAAACCCTTCTTGCCTTCTTCATATGGAAAGACACCAAAGAGTGAAAGGCAGGGCTTCCAGCTAAGAGACTTGATTGGAATTAGGACCCCAATATGAATGCATCCATTAATTGAGTCACATTAATAAAAAGCAAACAAGTTATTTGATAGGTGTATAGTATAGCTCTGAGCAACATCATCACATAATATTAATGATAATATTTTGTTACCCTCAGAGGCAAAGACTGGCCCATTTGTCAGTGGAAAGCCCTTTTGCAGATTTTTTTCCCCAGGGGCATTAAATTCTCAGTCTAGTGCTTCCTCCCTTTCCCCCCAAAATAAAATAAAGATATTTTTATTAAAGAGGTTAGGGAGAAATGTGGAAGTTTTGCCAGAGCTAAAAGTTACTGCTTCTCCTTTCCAATGCCTAAAAAAAATACAGTAAAGATTATGCCAAAGACCCTTCAGGAATAATTCAACCTCAGTTATTATAACCTAGGCAACACTCACAAATATCAGACTGTAAAGTGTAAAAATAACTGTAACATCTTACATGAAACCGAAGTCTTCTGAAATCTCAACTATCTAAAGTTCTTAGGAGGGAAGTGATTCATCAGCAATGTTATCTCATAGCATTGGAAATGATTTCTCAGTCTCTTATCCTTTATTTACTGTAAATACTTATTTGTTTGCAATCATGTCAGCAATGAAGATCATGGATAAGGGAGAATACATTAAATTGGAGCCTCTCATCATTCTCTGCCAAGAAAAAAACCCTCTAACCACTGACTACATTCTATGGACTTCTCTTAAAAACCACACCTCGCGGCATAGCTTTCCTCCTCCCCACCAGACTCCCTCGTCTATAAGTAGTGGCAGCTCTTCATATTTCCTCAGTTTGAATGAATCCAATTGACTTGGACCTTTTTTGCTGCCCTGTCTGGTTTAATCCCATTTTGCCACTAAGGGACACCCAGAGAATGCTTGAGAAGTCATGATGAAACCCAAGAAATTCCCTGGTAGGATTTTAACAAAATTAAAATGAGATACCACTCCTTTAAGTCATTTTCATAGGGCTCGATAAAAGAATGTCACATCACAGTCAAAATTATGTCAGTAAGATACGACTTCGCTGCTCCGTCCACATTCCCTTTCCTCGGGTGGTTGAAAAGCTGCATTCGTAAACAAGAATTGATTGTTAAAGAGGTTTTGACAATTAAAAATATGTTTGTCATAATCAATTTGATAGAAAAGGTGAGGCAAAAAAAGAAGAGTTAAGTCTCCCAAAACATACCAAAAAAATGGAAAATAAACAGGGAATCAACTGAGAGAGGAGATTCGTGAACACAATAGAAGAAGAAACTACGTAAATGAAGGGAAGAAAATAATTGGAAAAAAAAAAATGTCCTCACCTGAGAAAAGACAGATACAATGACATTAAGGGCAAGCAGAAAGTGTCAAACTGGATGACCTAAAGAAGACTCACCCTCTGATAGTTTAATGAGATTTCAGATAACTGACAATAATGTTAAGATCCAAAAATAACCAACAGAAAAGGACAGGTTCCCTCCAAAGGAAGGAGAAGCAGAGACAAGCCAGACTTCTCACCAGCAACCTAGCTGCCCAAAGACAACGGAGTCATCCTCTACAGTTGTGAGTAGAAACTGTTTTGAACACAGCATTCTATTTCATGGCAAAACAATGCTGTTTTATTTATTTGTAATCCTCACCCAAGAACATGCATAGTAACACTAGAGAGAGGGGAATGGAAGAAGGGAGGAAAGAAGAGAGAAAGAAACATAGATCAGCTTCTTCATAGGCACTCCAACCTGAGACCAAACCCACAACAAAGTATGTGACCTGACCAGGAATCGAACCCACAACCCTTCAGCACACTGGACAATGCTCCAACCAACTAAGCCACACTGGCTACAGCACAAAACAATGTATTTTTAGACAAAAAGTTTCTCTCCACTAATCCTTTGTTACAAGTAACTTGAGGCAGTAAAAAGAAACACAAGAAAGAAGACATGGAATCTAAGAAATACCATTTCTATAACAGAAGCTCAATGACAATATATCCCAGGGCAGGATGTTGGGGGGTGGATGGTGGGGAGCGGTGCCGCAGAACTAGGAAACAGTTGTTCCACAATGGAATGGGAGGTCAGGGGATTCAAGAAAATCATCTCTGAGGAGTGGATTCCATTTCATTCTTTTTTAAATAAAGAAGCAAGTTGAGCTTAGCAATTTGATTAAAACATATGTTTATTTTGTCATGGTAGGGAGGGGAAAAGAATGTCAATTAGGAACTCCAAGAAAAATTAGTTGTGTGAGACAAAAAAAAAAACAACTCGAATATGAAAGAAACTAAAATATGGCATGGTTTTGAGCAATTAAGTAAAGACATTAAAGTGGAAGGAAAACATATGTAGTAGAAACGTTGGTATTATTCCCGGCTGACTCACCCATCCCCCAGCTGCTGGTAACATCAGATGCTAACTGCCCACCTCTTCTTCACTGGCCCTCTGTCTCAAGGCACTGTCTTGCCCAAGGTTATGTTCCTCACCACAGAGCGATGAGCCCTGACTGCCACACTATGCAATCAGCGTGAACAGCCTGAGCTGTTTGGCCCTGATCACTTAACTTCTCCGAACCTCAATGTCTTCATCTGTAAAATGGATAAAAACAATAAAAACCTCCAGGCCCTTGTGAGAAAAATGAGATGCTATCTAGGAAAACACTTTGTGATGAGATTCAAATGTATATTCCTAATAGACTTTATTAAAGCCTGTGATGTCTGAGCATGCCTACAGGCCCACTAAAGGGGCCAACTACAAGTCCATTTGCAACAAGAACCGAAAGAAGTCTGTCTTGAGGGGGAAGGGAACCAGACAGATAAGCCAGGCTAATCACAGCGGTGACTGGAGGAGGACATGATTCTGAGTTAAGAGGTGTCACTCGGATTTGTCCATCCAGCCCTCACTGCCCTCTACCCCCAACCCCAGCAAGCTTCATTTAAGACTGTGGTGATTGTGGGGGAGGGGGAAGATGGAGAGAAGATGGACAGGAGGCAGAATTAAGGAAGAAAAACTAAGAATAAACACAGTAAGAGCTGCTATAGCAGAGCCCTGTAAGACAGCACAAATGTCCCTGCCTCATCATGTGACTCCGAATTAGGACAGAGCTGTTTTATCTACTTCTGCCAGGAATACAATGTGGCTCTGGCATCCTGAGGACCCAGAAAGAGCGATGTGTAGTTGCCATGAAGAGTTTCCACACATCAGCAGCAGTGCTGCTCAGCCGAAGAGGTGGAATCCATGAAGAGCAGCTTGGTCATGGGCACCAGAGGCAGTGCCACGCCAAGGACTGGAGGCCTGCGCAGAAGGAAGCCGGAGCAGCAGAGTAAAAACATGGGGCCACAGTGGGTCCCATCAGAGACCACGTGGGACTCCCAGCAATCACGGCCCCACCCCTTTCCAGAAGCAGAGGTCCTGAAGTCACAGATGAGAGGAGAATCAGAGAAATACGTGTTGTCATGCCACGAGGATTTGTGTATCTTGGAAAAGCGTGATGATAATTACTATTATTGCTTACCAGATAACAGCAATCTTCGTAAGAAAAATATCTTTAAATGTCTATTCTATCATCGCCTAGCTTAATCCTCTACAAATAGGTGCTGAATGAATGTTGACTGACTAAATGAATAAATGAATGCATGACTATTTCATTACGTTAGGTTTCCCTGAAATTGGAATGTAAAAGACATAAGGGAAACTAAACAAAATTAAAACAGACCCAGAGACTGAGAGCAGACGGATGGGTGCCAGAGGGAAAGGGAGTTAGAGGGCTGGGTGAAAAAAGGGGAAAGAATTAAGTACACGCTGGTAATGATGAAAAGTCATGGGGATGTAAAGTACAGCATAGGGAATGTAGTCAATATATTGTAATAACTGTAGGGTGCCAGGTGGATACTGGAAATACTGGGGTGGACACTTTGCAAAGCATATGATTATCTAACCACTATGCTGTACACCTGAAACTAGTACAAAATAATATGGAATGTAAACTGAAATTGAAAAATATTAAAAATTTGTTTAAAAAAGAGAGAAAAGCTCTGCCAAGTGAGGCTCAGTTGGTTGGGTGTCATCCCTCAGAGCGAAAGGTCGCCGGCTAGATTCCCGGTCCAGGCACATGCCTGGGTTTCGGGTTCAGTGCATGAGAGGCAAATGATAAATGCTTCTCTCTCACATTGATGTGTCTCTCCCTCTCTTCCTCCCTCCCTTCCCCTCTCTCTAAAAAAATACATAAATAAAATCTTTTTAAAGAGAGAGAGAGAGGTAAGGTAGCATGAGAGCCTAAAGAACGGCAAATCAGGCTCATCACCAACGGACGGTTAGTAAATAACATCAAAGTCCAAAGATTCGGGAATGTTCCAGAAGCACTCAAACTTCCATGGGTGTATCATCTGTAAATATGTCTAAAAGCTCCTCTGGAATTGATAATATTTTCCATCTGCAACATCTCCTTGGGGTGGTAAATGTCATATGCTACTACCCCCGGGAATGTGGCACATCTCTGCCCTGTGCCTGTCTGTCTAAAACTCTAAAGAGTGCTATTTGTCATCAACGGTGTCTTTCCACGGGGCATAAACTGGGTGCTGAGTGTTTGCGTATCAGTGTGTCTTAAGCTGCACCAAAACACGAATCAGTTTCTCCTGCTCAGCTGTGGTGAGTGACAGATGTGAACTTCCTTCCTACTCACACTGCCAATAACAATGTGCTTTGACCTCTATTATTAATCATTTAAGACACAAGAAGCAAAATGTTACATTCTAACCATATAATTCCTCCAGAGTCAGAGGACACAATCGAATTGCCGGTGTTTCCCTTCTTTAATTCAAATCTTTGTCCCAACGAGATCTCATGTGCATCCTTCTTGGCGAGTCCTCAGGACTCTCTTCAGTTTGAACCCACCCTGTTCAGAAACCTTAGGTTGAAAATAAGTAAATAATAAATAAAACATTTGAAGGATTTGGGGGGGGGAGCTTTAAAATAATTGTATGAACCAAATATTTTTTAAATAAAATTTTCTACATTTCTTTTTTTACTGAAAATGATCCTGTGTATTCCCTCGCTTTAATACACCTTGGCAGGAATAGCCTAACTTATTTCATCCAATAAACACGGTTCAACCCATTTTTCTCATCTGATTTTTCCCCTGCAAAGTTTCCTTAAGTGTAGAATAACGCGATTGCCATCAGCAGTAACGTGATCTATTTATCCGGCCTCCTTTAGGCTGTTTATCACTTGCTTCACTCTTTCAGATGAAATTAATCTTCTAAAAACAGATTACACTCTAAGATGTTTTATGGCTAAAAGCTCCATCAAGACTTTTTCACAACTTGTTAATGGAACGGAAAGCAGCCAGGTAACTGTGTTCCAGGTGCTGTGATAAGTGCTTACTATTGCATTTATTGAAGTCATCACTGTTGTTTCTCAGACATTGAGGAAACCTCTTTGTTTCATAAATCACTGAAATATTTTGGGATGTCTTTCATGAGCCAGAGATATTCTTAGAGTATTTAGCATTAATAACAATGAAAACCAACGTGACAACATCGTAAGCAATCTGAAATATTGCATGGGGAGTTCCAGCATGCCTTTCACCGGAAGACTACTAAAAATAAGTAAATTTCATCACCCCCCTTCACACATGGCCACACACACACACACACACACACACACACACACACACACACACCACTTAGGTGACTTATTACTTCTAGGGCTAATTAAGCCTTTTTGTTTAATAGAGATACTATAGCCAGACTTAATGCATAACGAAAATTTTAAATTTTAATCTACTTATACCCAGTGGATCTAAAATATATAAATTGGTTGAACATATTCATTATGAGTGAACTCAAATCGAAATACTTTTCAATAGAGGATCTTTCTCAGTGAAGTTTCTTATTGGCAAAATAGGTAAGTCCTATCAAAATAAGTGAACTTGACCTTGGTGAGACTCATTTCTCCTCTTCCAGTTGCTAAGGCCAAAACCCTTCGAATCACCTTTGATTTCTTTCTTTCACACCCCACATCTAACCTTAGGTCTAACCCTTACAGCCTTAATGTAAAACAGCCAGAAGCCAGTGTCTCACCACCTCCACAGCCACCACCTGATCTAAGACTCTCCAAGCTGATTCCCCAGTGTCCTCCTTTACCCCTCTGTAATCTAATCTCCACCAGGAGCCAAATGATCCTATAAAAATGTAAGTCACATCACATCACTCCTTTTCCTCAAACTCTTCAGTGGCTTCCATCTTACTGAGAGTAAAAGCTAAAGGCCTACCATGGTTTAGAAGGCCCTTTCTGGCCCAGCCGCCCACTGCCTTTTTGACCCCATGTCTCACCACCTTGCCCTCACTTACACCCACCTAGTCACCCTGGCCGCCTTCCTGCTCCTCCAATGCTCTATGCTCCTACCTTCTGTTCTTGCCTGAAGAAGGTCTTTGTACTTAATGTTCTCTCTGCCTAGAATAAATTTCTGCAAAATGCCCATGTGGCTGGCTTTCTCACTTGCTTCAGAACTCTGCTTAAATCGTACCTTATCAGAGAGGCCTGGCCACTATACAAAAAAGAGCTCACATCCTGGATCCAATTTATGTGCCTTCTACATTCATTCTGTTCCACCTGTCCTCAGGCATCACCCATTTGCTTTACTCCCTAGATGGAGTTGCCCCAGTAAACGCATTTTCTATGACCAAAGTCTAGACTGTCACCATCATCTGTTCATCTCTTACCTTTGCTGGCTGACTCAGCTTTCTCTTCTGGGAGAGAGCCAGCACTCTGCACTTCCTGAATCCAGGTCCAATCCAACCAGACCAATGAAGGTTCCAGTCTCCACAGGAGCTGCCCAGAAAGGCTAAATAACACAAACCAAAAGTGAGACACTGTTAGGTGAACTCTAATCACTGAAAGACAACAGATGGAAAGAATTCAACACAAATTGCTCTCTCTTCATCCCCCCCTCCTCCCACCCTCCCACCGCTCCCCAAGCACAAAGCTCCATATGGTCTCTGGGAATGCCGAGTGACCCAGCAACCAGGTGTTTCTTCTGAGGCTGTGGTCAGCTCATCAATGCACCATCTTTTGTTTTCCACATTTCTCTGTTTTACACTCTTTCCCCACGTCCAGCCCCCTCCTGCTGATCCTGTCATTAGTAATAATAACTACTTCAGGCTGAGCATATATGATGTGCAAGGCAATATGGTGAACATTTAGTCCTCACAACAACCCTATAAAGTATGAAAATATCTTAAAGCTCATTTATACTAAAATGTTTGGGACTTACTATATTGTCTTCAGAATTACTTGCCTGGATGAAGCTGATGCAGTCAAGTTCACGCATCAAGGTACAAGGATAACTGCCTTCCTCATCCCAACTTACAGTCCCGCCCAAATCATTAATTCACAGCCTTGTAACTGTCCTGGGATCAATCATGAGAACACTTTTTTGTCTCAACAGGTAAATTAAAGCTCCTTGAGATCACACATGCCTCTTATTTCCTGGGTACTCCTGGACAACTATTTTTGTCTCTTAACTTGATTCCCTCTAGTCTCCCTCCCTTCTCGCCTGTATTTCCACCACCAGATTCATTCTCCCAGAGCAGTGGTCTGCACAGTGGGGGTACGCATATCTGGGGAAGGAGCAAGACGATTTGGGGGGAGTGTACTGAAAATAATTAGAACTTTTATATCTACTTATTGATACTTATTGTTATCAATAAATAAGCTTGTATACGCTTAATTACATTTGCCATATGGATTCATGCTATTGTCTTCCCTGGTCTATATGTACGAATGTCAAAGGTACATAAGATACGTCAGAGATCTAAACACAGAGACTATGGCCAGAATGCCTTCACCTTTCTTCCTCATTCAGTGCACTACCTAATAGTTTGGGTATATGCATGTAAAAGTGGGGTTAAAAAGTATATAACTGAGTCTTAACTAAACGAACTCTGGCAAAATGCACACCTGGCTCTAAGACTCCTGCAAAGAAGTTATGAATAGAAGAGAACACCAATTTTGCAAGCTCGAGTGAACAAGAAAATGGGAGAGGTAACATGTCCACCTTTAGTACAAACTCTTCATCTAATGTGCTATATGATAAAATTGTGACAAGAAATTAATTAGCTTTAAAAAGTTCAAAATTATCTAGAAGACCACTTAAAACATGGATTTACATTCCCTTTCATTAACAAAGAACTTTATCCTATGTATATATTGTATCTTGAGCTATTGCTTAATGATTATATGAATATATAGAATTGTGCTTTAAAGTAGCAGCTAATAATATAAACCAATCACAATTAACAAGACATTTTTTTAAAAGTGTCTAATATACAGAGATAAGCCTTGGTAATTTTTCCAAAGATATTTAAATTAGACAACACTCAATCTATTACCTCACAAAATTTCACTAAACATGTAGTTTCTTTCTAAAGGTGAAAAACAAAGGCTACATGTTATAACTGAAATTCTACTCTTTTTGCTTTGATGAATACTGAAATAATACATCCAAAATCATATGGTATAAACAAAAATGGACACCTTTGTCAGCAAATAGATGACTTTTTAACCAGTTTAATCTCTTTCAAATAGAGAATTTCAGTGGAACGTGAACCCATTCTGATAAGATGTATGGAAAACATTGCTAATAGGGTTTTTTTTCAAATAAGAATTGGAAGAAATTATACTATGTTATGAAGTTTGATAAACAATTTGAATGAATGTACCAAAATTTCAATTTTACCAAGTCTCAGCATATGGTGTTTGCTAAGTTGTATTTCAGTAATAATAGAAATGAAGAATTTTTTTCAAACCACAAAATGTAAAATACACTACAAAGAAATATTCTCAACAGTACATAACTTCCTTAACGGTGAAGCTGTGTAAGTAATGGAGCCACTCCTTTGACCAAAATTTTTAAAAGATTTTGGCTGAGGTTACTGCGACAGATCCCCGTCACATTCTCTCACCCTGCGATATATAGGCCAGCGTTTGCAGCTAAGGAGTTGGCGCCAGAAGCACAGAAACTACTACAGGATGTCATCGGTGCGGTTAATTTTGGTTTTAATCTTAAGATAGATTTCACCCGTTAGAACAAATTGAAATGGGGAGTAACCACACACATTTTTTCTACAACACAGGGGTTTGCTCCTGGCAAAGTACTCAGATGAGCTGAAAACATATACAGGGTGGGGCAATAGTAGGTTTACAGTTGTTCATATGAAAAATAATACAATAATTAATAAACGATAATACAAGAATAAACTGTGTGTTTTGCGTACTCACAACTGTAAACCTACTTTTGCCCCAGCCTGCATTTAGCAGAAGACAAGTGTTAAAAAAGTGCTAACTTGCCTGTGATGCACAAATGGGCCGTTCATAGCATGCTACCTATCAAGTATTCTTTTTAAATAATAACATCAGTAACCACAATCTACCCCTTTCAGGTGAATGTAATGTTTCAATAGTGAAGAAGAAGAAACTCCCCTTCTAAGGAAACTCATGGTACTAACAGGGCATTTTGGCAAAGGATCTGTATTGTAGAAAGCTTCCCATTGGTATGTAATTTGGATGGCAAAAATGAGATTAATGAATCCATCATCTGTTTTTAAAAATCTCATATCAGCACATTCTAAAAACGTGGAAACAAGATTTTTAACCAGTTTAAAACTCTTCAAAGAATTTCATTTGAATTTGAACCCATTTTGGTAATGAAAAATGGTAACACCTGCCTACTGCTTTGGAAGCACAACTGATCCACATCAGAGAAGATGGAAATGTACTAGCTAAATGTTAACAAAAGCCCTTCTATAACTGGTGAGTGGGATTTAGTTCAAACATCCTGTAAGAAAATTCTTCCATTTTGATGTATTTTGTGAAAAATGTTTTTCAGTTGCAAAAACCATTACAACAAAGTATTAAAAATTAAAAGTGAATTTAAGAAACAATTAAATGACTATATCACAGATTTTTTAAGTTTTCACAACTAGTCAAACATATTCAAACATAGTAATAATTTCAGGGAGAGCAAAGTGACTTTTGTATCATTAAAAATAAAACAATGATTGTTTACTTCTTCATTAGCTCAGCTTTTAGGGTTGTAATTGGTTTAGGCCTTACAATATTGACATGGTAGTTTGTCTATAATTTGAAAATAAATAAATATAGAGAGCAAGGGTGTATGATGAAATTTCCTTATTAATAAGAACGTGCAAACAAAAAATTTTGAAAGGCTGGTGCCCTAAGTCAATGCTACTCCGCGTGTTCATGAATTACAGCCTCAGCCTGACACTCGAGCCTGTTGGAAGTGCAAGTTCTGGGGCCCCACCCCAAACCAGGAATATGTGTTTTCACAAGACGCTGATGCACCCCGAAGTCTGAAACATTGTCACGATGCACAGATCAAGACCCTCTCTTTCCAAGCTGCCAGTTGCTTTTAAGTCCAAACTCACCAAAGTCTCTCCACACACAGCAGAACCTCCCTGAATGGCCCATTTCCATGACTCTCTGCCATGCTGGATGCCCCAGATATTCCTTAGTGCCCACTGCTTCCCCTCTCACTGCCTCCTGTATACTCTTCTTCACCTGGGATTCCTTCCCTGCCCTGTTATGTCTGCTTATCCAGAGTCTCATCGTATTCAATGCCTGCCTCAAAAGATACCTATTCTAAGGATGCTTACATGATAGTAGACGAACGGGGGTGGAGGAGGACACCTACATATTCTCCTTATTTTTTCCCTTAACCTCCATAGCATCTTGTTTATTTCCCCTAGGAGTTAGCACAGAGTATATTGCATTATGTGTTACACTCATTCAGGTACTTACCTAATTCCCTCTGTAGATGACAGGCTCCTTGAGAAAGAGACTTTCTTAATGTTCATTTATGCCCTGGTGTAGCACAGGCCTGGAAGGTTCTCAATAGTTCGCTACAGAGTTGAAATAAAGCACCGTAACTGAGCTCTGCCCACACTGTCTGCCTCTTCCATTATTCGTTTAGGGACATTACCTCATCCTGGAAAACATGGATCTCCCATGGACTATTCCGAAAACAGCCGACCCTGCAATAACACCAGTTTGAACTCCGTGGGCCCACCTACACAGCTGATTTGGGTTTTTTTCAATAAATACACTCCGTCCTTCCTACCTATAGTTTCGCATTCGCAGATTCACCAACTACGGGCGGGGAGGGGTGGTGGACTATGTTTATGTTCCTAACCTCAGTTTTCCAATCAGGGTAGAAAATATTGTTTTTAACAGCTGTGGTTGATCCCACCAATGAGAAGAATTGAATGTAGAGTCAAAAATTATAATGGGGTTTTCCACCTGGTGCCCCTAACGCCCCCCTCCCACGTGTTGTCAAGGGTCGACTGTACTGGGGTCACTCACTGACTTGCTCCTACCTCATTGCATTTCTGAGTTGGATAATCCCTCCTTTTTCACTTACTCATGATAGGGGTTAATACGAGGAAGAAAATGATTTTTTTAAAATGATTATTATTTTTGAGAGTTTACCAGTGCCAGGTATTATACCCAAAACTTTACATGATTATCTCATTCAGTCCTCTATTTTGTGGGCCTATTACCACTCCCATTTAACCAGATGAGGAGACAGGTGCAGAAAGGTTAAGGATTAAGTAACTGGCTGAAGCTCACGGGGCTAATGAATGGTAAACCAGGATTAGAATTCAGGCTGGCTGGCTCCAGAGCCTGCAGAGTTAATCTCTACCTTACGCTACCTGAAGATAACATTGCTCCAGGGTTATTCTTATGTTATATCCAAGTCACCAGCCCTTATAACCACATGAAAAAGTCATGTGTGCTAAATCAATTTTCATGACAATATAAAAACTATGATTTTACTACATATGTTCAATTTAAATCTAGATCAAAGAAATCTAAATCACCGTTCATTTGCGCTATAATCTTATATTCTAAAAGATTATAAGAAATGCTTATAAGAAAGCTTTATCTAAAATGCTTAAATGCTTATAAGAAAGCTTTATCTAAAATCAAGATTACTAGCTCAAGTATAAGCACAGAGTTAATATTACTTTTCCTCTAAAGTAATCAGTACAAAGAGTTCTATTCTTCCTATTGTAAAATATGTCATAGAACTTGAACTAGTAGGCAATCACTATCTTTTCTTCACAAGAATAAAAAGCCTTTGAAATATGTACCATAACCTCTGAAAAATACAATTATTCTTCCCAAGAATTGAGGCATTTTTTTCTGACAAAAACGATGGGCAATTGATCTATAGTTCTTTTCTTCCTCAAAAAAAATTATTGTATATTGTGTAATGATCATTATAATTAAAAATTAAGATGGCTCGCAATAATTCCACCATTATTTGATTCAAAATCTTTATAAAATATTGGCATTTTCCAACATTTATTTTTCCTGTCTATGTTCCATTTAAGGCCAAATTTTCAATCCCAGCTGCCAAATTACACATATAATTACTGCATTTGCGCACAAAAATGTGATAATTGCTTACACAATTTCAGAGGCCAGCTTGAGGCTCCTTTCCAAATTTGTTTTACATGTACAATGCGGTGTATGTGGTTTTATACGAAAATGGGGGAAAGTTGAATTCATAGTTCTTTTGGGTGGTGTGTGAAAATGGGTACAAAACACAGCCTTTGTATAAAAGTCTGGGCCTGTCTTCATATTTGCTCCCCATAGACCTTCCTAAAAGGAAAGTCTCATAGAGCAGCTTACACTTTGACTGGTGTGGGAGTAATAGCAATAGTAGGGGAAGAGACTTGGTGTAATGCCATCAATAAGACAGGTGCCCATTTTGTGGGCGGTTGACATGTTGTCATAAAGCATTTTTCTGCCTACATACACCTTCTGTCAGTATGGGTAAGAAAAGACAAAAGTGACTACGCAACTATAGTCAGCCAAGACAGCACCAACCTCAGTAAGGCAGAGGGGGTAAGCACTGGTGGCTGGGGGTTTACCCTTTCTACTTTCTACCTGATGGTTGGCATACTCCTTGGAAAATATCCACCATGGACATAGTTCACAATGAGTATTGTAGTGGAAGTTTTGGTTCAAGAAAAGGCAAAGAAATAACATCCAGCTAGTCATACACATCAGTGAGATGATCTGAGATACTTTTGTTTCTATACAAGTGAGGTAGAAAAGTATGCCCACTTCCACATTAGCTGATACCTAGGTTCAAAAAAATCTACTTCCCAAACTCAAGGGCAATGAAGCTGATATCTGACTTTGTCCAGACACCTGACTACAGAACTGATCAGAAGCAATCAGGTCAGAAACTTAGTAAATATTGAAGGAAGTTCTATTTCCCAAGAGACCCTCAGAAAGATCACTCTCCCCATTGCCCACTGAAATAATCATAACATTTCCTGAGTACTTGATATATATTAAGCAAATTTCTAAGCATTTTGCATGCATTCTTTCCCTCTTTCCATGCTTAATAATCTGAAAGGTGAGGACTATTATTATCTCCATTTTACATCTAAGGAGAATGAAGCACAAAATGTTTGAGATATTTGCCCAAGGTCATACAGTTAGAAGGTAGAACTTGAACCCAAACATGCTGACACCAAAGCCTTTACTCAATCACAATAGCATATGTGCTTGTTCTCTCAGACGAAGGAAATAGTGGAGAAGGGATAGCCTCCCAAAGAGAGGACTTTGTGCAGCCGGTATGACTATCCAAAGAATTCACTACTGGAATGTAGAGTCACATCGTTTCTGTCCAGCAGGAGTGACATTGTCATGGACTAATGATTAATTTGTGTTAATGACGTGGTAAGAAGTCTAGCCTTACTGTAGTAAGCAGCAGGAAGCTTTGAAATATTAAGAGCTGACCTGTCGACATCTCAGAGACCATATTTGCATTACTACCTACGAGAAACATCACAGCATTTCTGTTCCTACAGAATCGTGAGGAAGCTGTTTCCCCAGAAAGCATCTCAGGCATTGTGATTATTCTCCATAGACGTTTATCGAGCCATCATTTGAATATCTCCATTTTCTCAGGGTACTGAGGGAGAAAATATTGATTATAGAATATTCTGAAAGTCACCCAGTGTGCATAAAACTAATGAAAAGGCATATTGTGGTCATGGTAGAATTTCCAAAGAGGTAACGTTCACGCCTTCACTGTACCTACCTGTTTGGCAGGTTTTCTTTTATATAAAACGTCTATTCATTATATTGTCCAGGTTTTTGTTGACTGAGTTTAGACAAATTTAACAAGACAGGAATATCTACATTCTTATACCAATTTTTGACAGCTCTAATAGACCTAAAAATCTTTCCAGTATCTTTCCTGGGGCAGCTAAATACAGTGGTCAACCACAAACGTGTTCAGAATCATCATTTAATTGCCAGATTGGAAGGTCAGCCTTAGACAAGTGCTTTCAACCCAGTATTTCTAAATGAGACCTACAGGATACATATAACTTGAGCACAGTTTGTTTTGGGAATCTCTTCAGGTAAATGGGAGTGGGGCAGAGCAGAGGAGGAGGGTGACAACCACTTTAGATTTTCAAAGGCCCAATAGTGCCATAAGAGGTAGGCAGAAGAGAAAGAAAGGAAGAAGGGAGGGAGGGAGGGAGGGAGGGAGGAAGGAAGTAGGAAGGAAGGAAGGAAGGAAGGAAGGAAGGAAGGAAGGAAGGAAGGAAGGAAGGAAGGAGTAAGTCTAAGGGTTAATATAAACCTTTACCCAATAATGTAATGTGGTAAATGCTACTCACTCAGCAGTCATATGTCCATTCTCTTTTCTGCATATGAGTAGATCACAGAATGGAAACATCTAACAGATACCTGATCATTTAAAATTCTTTCATTACAGCTGCTTCCTAAATGAGGGTTGGTTAGTTGAGAGGTCACTAAAAATAATGTGATATTTTAAAATGTGGGCTCTGGAACCAAGTCACCTAAATGCGAAATGTTACCTCATATTAATTAGCCAAATGATTATGAGCAAGTTACTTAACTGCATGTGCCTTGACCTCTCATTTGTAAAATGGGAATAATAATAATACATCTACCTAAACTTAATTGGGATAAATATAGTGTCACAAAATACGGTGGATTAAAAATAAGTTTATTTCTGAGGTAGCAGCCCTCAGTTTCTGGTCCCGTGAGTGGAGTAGCTCTGCTCTGCTCATGCATCCACAGGCCTGGGGCCCCCCATCTTGTCATTTTACCTTCCCCTGGGCCATTGTCCCTACCTGCTTTATTGAAGTTGGGTCATGGGCACGACTGTGGACCAGCTCACAGGAATGGACACGGAACACTGGCCCAGGGAAAAAAAGATTGTATTTTAATGAGATGACACGCAAGTGCACTTATCATTTTCACTCACATACTCATCCAAATCGGTTCACATGCTTCAAAGGAAGCTGCAAGTCCACATATCCAGCTCTATTTGGGGGAAGAGAGGGAAAGTGGATTTTATTGTATAGTGTCTAGCTGGAAGTCCACATATCCAGCTCTATTTGGGGGAAGAGAGGGAAAGTGGATTTTATTGAACAAAGAGAGTCTGTCATCCTACATACAGGGTTACTTGGAGTAAATGAGATATGCACTCAGAAGAACTTGCTAAGTGTTCTGCGATGGCTAACAATTGGTATTGCCAGGTTACAGGCTTCTCACAAATATTCTATTTCTCCCTCTTTAAGGCACATGGTAGGACTGCAATTCCTTGACCTTTTCAATGTTAGACATTTGATTTGTTTTTTGGCATGTCAGTATTGAGTGACACTTCTGGGCAGAAGAATTAAGAGTCAGTATGCCCTAATTTCTTCCCCCCAACAGAGCAGTTATGGAAACACATGTTAGCCTGGATCCCTGAATAAATACAAAGATCGGAGGCCACCTGACAACCCATGACCACGTAACGTGAGCAAGAAATAAACATCTGCTGTGTTAAGCCACTGAGATCTTGGAAGTGTTTGTTATTGCAGCATAACCTAGCTCATCTTGACTGATACATGAAAGTTGCAGGACACTTGACAGACAAAGAATTTTAAGAGGTTTCTTTACCCTAGAGTTCTACAGTGTTAAATAATATCATTAAAAATAAAATTTGAAAGTTGGCTGATTAGCTTATGTATCCCTTGACTGCTGTGGGATCCTAGCTGATTATACTGAGACATCATAGGTATTGATGACTGTGCATGCAAGACAAATCAGTCTACCGGGCCTTGATTTTATACTGTAGCTACATGTTCATTGATTGCTAAGGTCTTCCTTCCAAATCTGCGTCTGAGAGCAAAGTGACACTTGTGATCTTCTGAGCCATCTCCTCCGAAGTAAAGAAGGTAGCCATCTGGCCACATCTGTGGAAATGTCAACATCAAGGGGTGGATCCTGAATGGAAATGTAGGTCCTTGAAGTTTTTTGCATTTCCTCAATTTTGGATATTTTTTATTTCCTTCAGAGGAACCCAGTATTAGCAATTCAGAGAGTACCAGGTAGCTATTAAAGGTAGTATTTTCCTGCCAGAATCTAGAAAGTAGATAGTGTGGGTTGCCTGTAAGGGTTATAGACATAACACAGTTGTAGTTATTATTTATGATCACTTACCATATTAATTGGCAGTGTATTAAGTGCTTTATTCACATGATCTCATTTAATTCTCATAACAGCCTCAAAAAGTAGGTACTACTAATATCCCCATTTCACAGTTGAGGAAACAGGGACTTAGAAAAGTTGTGGAGACATTTATTTCTTGGTCATGTTACATGTCCATGGATTTGGGGAAATACTTAAGGTCACATAAAAGACATGATGGAATTTTATCTCAGACATATGAATGCTAAGGCCCACTTGTCCCTCCAATTCTTCAGGTGTTAGAACTAAAATACATTCAACACCTGTGGGAGGAAAGGAACAGCAAAGCACATAGATCAGGCAAGGGTTCATTCAGAGTCAGGTCCTGACTTGATAGGAATTTGCCACATAAAAAGGGGGAAGGATGTTTAAGTGAAAGGAAAAGTTATACTCACTGTGGTCCTTACAGCTAACCATGTTCCCAGCTTTACATTGGCTGCCACGGAACTCAGAGTCAAATTTATAATACTCTCTCAGTAACAGAGCCAGGAAGTGTCAATCTTTATCCCATTTTGTTAAAATGCCTTCTCATATTGCCCAGTCAGTTTTTGCTGCCTGTAAGAGTCGCTGAAGTTAAATGGCTTGCTAGTAAACAAATATGTACATGTTTTTATTTAGTCATTCAATTCATCTATTTGTTATCCACCAAATATTGACAGCACCTACTCTGCGCCAAGCATCTACTAGGCATTTTTGAGATCAAGGATCTAATATGCATATGTGTGTAGACCACAGAGACTCCTTACTGATAAGTGATGAGTCAGAAAACGCACTCTCAGTGTGAAACTATTGGGCATAAGATTCAGAAGTGAGTCAAGTAAAGGCAAAGGTTTAACTCAAACATTTATTCTTTTCATGAGTTTGATAATGTAGTGTGAGTAGAAGTCAAACGCAACAGTTTTATGTAATTAATTACATTTGTCTTTTATTTCAATTTCTAAGTGGTTCAATGCCATTATCAGAACATTTGGAAGACACAACGTTAGTGGTTTTCAGAAGCTAAGGTCCAAATGTTCTACCAGCTTATGTGCCCTAGTAAAAATTCAAGCAGTATTACACAGGAGGTAATCAAATGGAATGTCCCAATTTATCCCTCCCTAGGGGATATGTGGTGGCATTACAGAAGTGTCATTAAGCTTTCCAAATGGAAAAAAATTGTATTCAGTTTATATTCCAGTCGGGATGGATCTCTTTCTTTATGGAAGAATGCTATTATTACAAAGAGAATATAACCACAAAGGAAGCCAAAAGCAGCACAGTTTGTAGAAATGGTAGTTAGATATGCCTACAAGTACCTAGACAGGGTTTTGAGGGTTTTGACCGTATCTTGGTGATATAATTACCTTACACCCAGGAATTTCTTTGTTTAGTAAACATTTATTCAACTTGTGCTATGTGCTGGGCACTGTGCTTGGTTCTGGAGTAACAGGGGTGAACAAAACAAGCACAGTCCCTGCCCTCGACAGCCACGCCTTGGAATCTAATCATCTGAATCCTTCTAAGCCAGGTGCCTCTACTATTCTGCAACAAGCCTGCATCAGCTCCATAATGAATCAGTCTGTTATTGGCACCTCATCAGTGCCTTCTACCCCAGTGCAGAACCTTCTAAATGTGGGTTGGACTGCTCATATAAGTCCAGATGCTGGCACTCGGTCTTGCTTCTAATATGTCTGAGCATTTGACATAACATAAAAAATAATGACCTCCACTTGGCACCCTGGGATAAAGCAGAAACAATAAGCTTGTATTAGTTATCTATTGCCGCATAACAAATTACCCCCAAAACTTTGCAGCTCAAAGCAATAAACATTTGTTATCTCACAGATAGTTTGGGTCAGAAATCCAGGAGAGTGGTTCTGGAACAGGGTCTCTCATGAGGTTGCAGTTAAAATGTCCTTTGCAATTATCTGAAGACATACCTGGGGCTAGAGGATCTGCTTTCAAGGTGAGTCACTGATGTGCTGGATAAGTTAGTGCCAGTTGTCGGCCAGAGGTGTCAGAGTCTCACCACAAGGTCCTACCCATAGATGGCTGCTTGAGCATCCCCAGGTTGTGACATCTGGTGTCCCCTAGAGAGACTGATCCATGAACAAGCGAGATGGAAGCTATAATGTGTTTAATAACCTAATCTCAAAAACCGCACTCCATTGCTTCCACCACATTTTATTTTTTAGAAACAATTTATTTAGTCTGGCCTACGATCAACTGAAAAGAAAGTAGCCTCCCCCTTTTAAAGGAATAGCATCAAAGAATTTGTAGACATATTTTAAAATCACCATTTTCATCCTGTGTGCGTCTAGTCCTCCTAACCACCCTCCAAAAAATCCTTGAATATTTCATATGAACCTGTAGCTCTCTAACAAAACAATTTTACCCCCAACTCTGGCATCACGACCTTTGTGGGTATGATAATCACGTGAGCAAGTTGTTATTTTCACCATGAATAAGTTAATGTATGCTTGGTAATTGATAACTGGGCAATCTTTTCTTAAATATTAGATATGTTTTAGTAGACCAGCCAGTCTTTCTGAAGTCCGACTCCCTTTCACTCTTTGCACATGGATTTTTCTTCTATTTTCTAAGTACTGTGATCTGTAAGCATTCCTTTGACAATGTCTGAATAGGACCTCCCACTCCACCCTATAATTCTTCAAACAGCCTCATAAAAGTAGGAAGTTGTAGAGAAATGGAAAGCAAGATGGCCCAAGCAAGATCAGAGAGCAGCAAGAGCACACAAAGGCAGAATCATCATATGCTTCTTCTTGCCATCTTATACTTCTGCCACTGCTATGAGAAACCCTTTCCCCATGTAGCTGCTGCTCCATCAGCCTGGATTCCAGAATGAATGTGTACATAATAGACCCAGCCCAGGAATCTGCAGGCCTGCAGCGTGAAGTAGAGCCACCCCAGATGACCCTCCGACTCATGAACAATAATAAATAATTATTATTTTAAGCCATCAAATTTTGGTGTACCTTGTTAGGCAGCATACGCTAGCTGATAGATAACCACTCCAGCACCAATAATCTGGGACCAGGAAGCATAACTATGAAAGAACACATCTTCTGCACAAACCACATGTTTGGAAAAGAAGAGGGAGATGGTCTTCAGAAGGAGGTTGTGTCAGGAGTGGGGAGAATGCTGGGCATGCAAATCAGTGGAGATGCACCTGGGTCTGTATTTCCTAACCTCTATCTACGTTTCCATCCCTTTATTTCATAAACACTCCAACCAATTAATTCTTTGAAAATCTTCTGCTACAATTTAACAAAAATCCTTTTCTGGAATTGGTGAGAATCAAAGGAGACTTTGGGAAAGAGAAAGCCTGAGTGTTTTCAAGCCAAAGGCTCAGTAGTATGAGTGCAGAAGTGGAACAAAGAGGCGAGGTGTCGTGGGAGAGGGTAGAGAGCAAAGAGGCCAGGGTAGGATGACAAATTGTACACAGACACCTGCCATGCGGGAACACCTGTGGCTGGGCTAGTAGTCTTCTCTCCAGCTTTACTGCATCCTGTGGGGTGCACTGCAAGAGTACTCTGAGGAGGAATGTTGGAGAAGCCACTGAAAACGATGCCCAAAAAGCCAGAGGACTGGGAAGCACAAACGGGCAGCCATCCCTGGTGTTTTTCCTTTTTCTTATAAACCATTTTTCTGTCTTTTTTTTTCCTTCTTGCTCCACACATCACCACCAACAGAGCTAAACTGAAGTTACAAAATGAGTATTTGGAGCCTCCATATGTACTATCCCCCACTCATTACAATAGCTTGTTCTTTAAACCAGAACTTTCCTGTAACACATCACTAATCATTTGGGGGGCTGATTCCTCTGTTTGAAGTGTGCCACATGTCCTGTCAAAATAACTTCTTATAGCTGCATAACAATTGTGGGTGGCCTGCGAGCACCTTGTCAGAGTGTCTTTTACACCCAGAGCTGGCTGCCAGATTCCACACTACTTACTTCCCAGCCCCTCCCCTCCACAACTAAGGCTCCATATATCATCTCCTTCCTTGTTTTTTTGCTGGCAGTTGCTGGGCCCCAATAGCAATTTGCAGTTATTTATGCAGCTTAAACCCTATTGTCAACATCCTTATCCTCAACACACAACCATTCCACTGGTGCGATTTGAGCTTTTCAGGAATGACTGTGAGTAGGGGAGGAAGGTAGGCTGAGGTTAACAGAAGCAAGGCTTCCTGGGGTCCTCAGCCAAAACACACGTTGTTGCCACTGAGCTGCTTTTTCTTCTCCTCCACTCTATTTGGGGTGCATTTTCATTTGGAATTAAAAGCAGATCACAGCTTGCTGTTTGTTTGCTATTGTCAGGTCATACCAAGCACTCAGGGAGAGGGTGGTATCGTTGTGTGCATAGAATTTTCTTGGCACTTGAATAGGGATGATGGGATTTGTCTGCATCTGTATAGCACCTTCTCTCCTGGGCTCTCAAAAGGCTCCCAAAACAGAACCTCATCCTCCCCAAAGTCCAGTGTGGCACGGGACATTGTCCCCCTCCTCCCCCAAGCCCATTTTAGAGGGTATAGTTCAGGGAGCACAGGTGAAAGCAAATGGGAGGAGGGAGGCGAAGGCTGACACCTTCTTAGAGAACCAGATGCAGCCTCTGTGCTACTTAAAAAAAAAAAGGAACCCCTTTGTGTGGATAAACTTCAAAAAGGCACGCTTCTCGGTAGACTGATATGGTCCCGTGCCAGTGCACACAGCTTTGGTGAGTGACATATGCACTGGATTTAGGCCCCCACTTGTCCCCTCGTCCAGGCACCTTTATACATAGTACCGCTGTATATAGGTTGGCCCTGAGTTAGGTTTCTGTGCTTAGTGTCAGAATTTTGGCAAAAGGCTCGCTGTATCCCCATTATACTGTTGACCAATGAAAAGACCATCAATGCCTTAACATCTACTATGAAAATTATGGTTCGGAGACCTCTAACAGTCTTTGCAAGTATCATCTCATTTATTCAATAAATATTTAGTAAGCACTTATGTACAAAGCACTAGCTTCCCCCACCCCTGCCCCAGGAGTCTAAAGCCCTTTGGGAAGACAACAAAAATTGCAGTAAATAACTGTGGCTGTGGTAAGCAGCTTCTGACATGGGCCCCGATGATCCCCACCTCCCGGTATTACTGCTCTTATATAATTGCCTCCCCTTGAATGTGGGCCAGGCTTAGTGACGGAGGAATTCTAACGCAATCTAACGATTAGAATACAACAAAGGTGATGACATGGCACTTTTTTCTAAGGTTACAAAAGACTGTGACTTCCATTTTGCTACCTCTCTCTCTTGTTCTTTCGCTCGCTCACTCTGATTGGCAGCCAGCTCTAATGAGAGATGCTGTATGGAGAGACCACTATGGCAAAAGAACCGAGGGAGGCCTCTAGCCAATGACTTGAAGAATGAGGCCTCCATCCAACAAACCCATGAGGAATTGAATTCTGCCAACAACCGCATGAGTGAGCTAGGAAGTGGGTCCTTCCCCGTCAAGTCTTGACATGAATGCCACCTTGTGAGAGATGCTGAGGCATGGTGCTCATCTAAGTCATGACCAGATACCTCACCCACAACTGGGACATGTTGCCTTTTCAGGTAACATGTTATGTATCACAAGGCTAGTACCACAAGGTGGAAATCAAGGTGTCAGCCCTGTCTGCCATCATCGCCAGGTTCCATTTCCTTGAGTGGGGAAGGATACACTTCCAAGTTCACACACAGGGCTGTTGGCAGAGTTCAGTCCTTCAAAGGTTGTTGGACTGAGGGCCTCGGTTCCTTGCTGGCTGTGAGCCAGGGGCCACCCTCAGTTCTTGCCGCATGGACGTCTCAGGAGGATAATAGCTGTGTTCCATCAGAGGGAGCAGGTGAGAGAGCAAAGGAAGGCAAGCAAGACAGAGCGAGTCTTCTCATAACCTAACCTCAGAAGTAATATCCCAGCACTTTTGCCATTTTTCTTTTGGTTAGAAGTAAGTTACTAGGTCCAGCGCACACTTCAAGGATAGGACATTATGCAAAGATATAAATACTATAAGGAGAGGGGGGCTGTTGGAAACCATCTTGGAAGCAATCTTCCACATCTCTTCTATCACTCCCTCACCTCCTCCCTTCCCCAGGTCCTCACAGGCCTTGGTGATGGTATTTGCTCCACCTTTTCTCTATTTTCCCATCACTATGTTAATTTGTACACAGCCTTCGCAACTTATGCCTAAACTCTAGAAAAGCCTCCTAATGAATCTACCTACCTTCATTCATTCTACTCTCCCAGCTGGTACCTAGAAACCTGATTGATATTTCTAAGATATCACATTGCATTGCATCATGTTCTTATTCAAAAATGCCCACTGACTCCCAAATTCCTCCTCTATCATTCCAGACTTTTCTCAGTCTAACCCAGCATACGTTTCCAATAGTATTTATCGCCGTACAGCCCTCCAGCCAAACTGGTGTGCTCACTGTGCAGCGATCTTGACTAGTAGATCCCCCTTTTCATCGCTATGCTCATGCTGTTCCTTCACCCAGAATATTCTCTCTTCTCTTCATCTATTAGAATTCTCCCTCCAATTTATGGCTTAGCTCAAGTCGTGCCTCCTTCCTATCATGAGGTTTTAAAATTCATGATAGAGTGCCCTGGACATAGCTGGCCAAGTGATCTATTTGTTAGTCTAGTTAGACTTCTGTTAGTTTGTAATCCCAGTAGAAAAACAATAGGATGTCAATGTTAATAATATTAATGCATATTAAGTTAGGGTGTGGAACAAGTTCAGATTGAAGATCCAAGCTGAGACGTCTACTTGGGGGAGAGTAAAATCTACCATCAAACTTGACCATAGTCACAGTATGTTCTAGAGCTGTCCTATCAACCTTCCCAGATTCCATTGCTTATTACCCTGTCTCCAGGGATTCATCATTTTTAGATAAAGAAAGTACTGCCATTTACATTCACAAGCATGAAATACCCAGATGGCTCAGATGCCACTTCTTAACTACATTATACATTAAGTTTAAAAGAGAGGGAGGGAGAGGAGAGGTCCTAATACCACTAGTCTTTGGGACTCAAGAGAATGATATAAGAATGGCCATGAAGGGGGATAGATGTGTCGGTAGTTATGACCCATGGCAAAGGTGCTGGTAGCACCTCAGTAATATAAGACTACACAAGGTGTTAATCTAAGGGTGAAATAAGAGCTCAGTAAAGGAAGGGAAAGTTTTCATACAAAGAAGTGGCAAGTAATTAGGGAAATATAGGAAGGTAAAGTTTCATTCACATACTAACAGACAACAAAAACTAATCATTAGTGATCACCTAGATTGTGTTATGCTATGTATTCATTGAAAGAATGCATTTTACAAAAGAGAAAATGAAGGCCAAGAGAGGTTAAGTAATTTACCAAAAGTACATTACTTTTGGTAACTGGTGAGACAGAGATTCCAACACCAGTCTGGCTGATTCAATCCCATTCATTTCCGTGTTTTGGACATTACACTTGGGAGACGGGACATCTCGTTTGTTTAGCAGGTTCTCATTGGATGGAAGACAGCCTGTGTCATTCTCCCAAAAATGATTCCATTATCTTTTAGCGCCAGTGCCAATCCAATCTGTGCCTATAGGAAAATCATCCTTCTCTATGTGTCCAAATGAAATGAAGCACAGACTAGCGAACCCACCGAGAAATTTTACTCTAAAGAGAGAGATGGATGGTGAAATTTGATGGAATCATCGTATCCCACACTAGGTCTTCGATGTTACATCCTTACTAGTCTTGGAAAAAGCATTCAAATACATTCTTTTTTTCCCCCAGACACATGTTGTCTGGAAATGCAAGGGATCATAGATGTAGCTCTGTCTCAAAATTAGCAAATCTCAAGGTCACTGCTTGATTGGGCTATTCTTTCCTGGGCTCTCTAGAACCATCCATTCAAAAAATGTCAAACGATGGTGTCAAATTTATTTAATATGTTGACATTACCCAAGTGCTCCCCCCCCATTCCCCTGGTTTGACAAAGGAGAAGGTATAGAGGAGCCAGGAGTCTGTATTTGTGATCAGTCTGGGAGGTGTAGGCCTGGGAATCTTAGGCCCGGGAGCCCTGAGTGTGACCTGTGGACAGAAGGGGGCAGCAGAGAGCTGCTGGAGAGGAGTGCTCATTAGCCAGCTTTGAAGTTTGTTCGGGTCACCAGATAATGCCTTGGAAAAACTTACCTGCCCCAGGATCAGTAACCCACCTGACAAATTAGCCCTGCAGAAACCCCTGGCTAAGATCCACAAACAGGATCCTCCATTTTCCACACTGTGGCCAAAGCTTGCCTCTGATCATACCATCCTCCTGCAAAAAAGAGGCAACTTTAATCAATTTCTCCCCATTGCTTAAGAACCCTTGTTCTCAAGCTTTAGCGTGCATCAGCCTCACTTGGAGGACTTGGTAAAACAGAGATCACTGGGCCCACTCTCTGAATTCTGGTAGACTAGGTCTGGGGTGAGGGTCAAGGGTTTGCATTCCAGACTAGGTCATGTTGCTGGTCTCTGCTGGTGAACCACCAGCTTAGAACATGCTTGAGCTGCCCACCCACCTCCTGTTCAACTGCTCTCCTAACCACTCAGCCCCACCTGGATCCCCCACAGCCTCACACACTCTGCTCTACCTGCTCTATTCTGCTCTTCCTTCAGCTCCCCACAGGAGCCATGTTTTCCCACACCTCTTGGCTTCCCACGTTTGCCCTCCCTGCTGATACACTCTCCCTCCATCTCTTTGCCTGGCTAATGCTTACTTATCTTTAGATCCCAAGTTAGAAGCCTCCCTTCTATGAACTCTCATAGTTCATAGAAATACTTCACTTCTTACACTGTGTTATAAATAACCGTGTGTGTGTCCCCATTAACCTATTTGCCTTAGGACAACAGAAGCTCGCAAACATACATGCCATTACAAATTCACAGTTGCCATTCTTATCTGGATTCTCACAATAGCCACGCTACATTTTTGCCTCCCTTTTCCACTCTCAATGACTATTTCAGTCTTCACTTTCCCCAAATCTCTAACCTTCACAGCTCCTCTATCACACTGAACAGATGGCCTTGCCTACTCCTCACAGAGAAAATAGAAGCCACCAAACAGAAACCTCTCAACTTCCTACCACCAAACCTACAAATCCACCAGAATCTGTACACATCCCATCCTCCTGACCTCCTGTTCAACAGAGGGACTGTCGGTACTTTCTATGGCTAGTGTCTAAAGCCAGACCCTCCATTTATACCGTGGTTTTCTCTCTCCTGCTTCCTCACAACCCCCACGATCAACACACACTCTTCACATCTCCCTGCCATTCTTCAAACACGTTCGACACTCTGTTCTATAAATAATTATCCTCCTTAGGCTCCATGTCACCCTGAAATTACCATCTTATTTTTGTTTGCTCCTGCTCAGCCAAATTTGTCTAACTTTATGATTTCTATTTCCTCATTTCCCATTCATTTCACAAGCCACTTTCCCTCAAAAACTGTTCTCACTAAGGTTGCCAAGGACCTTTCTTTAGCTTAATTCCATGGACGCTTTTCAGTTCCCATCATACTTGGCCCAGTTGAACTCCCTCCTCCATTGTGGAGCCCTCTCTTCCCTTAGCCTCCGAGCAATCCCGGCCCCATCTTCTGCCTATCTGGCTGTTCCTCCTTTAAGGCTTTGTCCCCCTCTACTTCACTTGTAACTGCTGGTGTTTCACTGAGCTCAATCCTCCAACTTCTTGTCTAAAGTCTGCCTGGATATCCTTATAACCTTATCCATTCCCACGGAGTCAGTAACTCTGTGCATGCCAATCACTCCCTCTGCTGGAGAGGGCTCTAGTTCTGTGATGTCCAGATTCACATAACCACCTCTCTTCTCTATGTTATTTTCTTTCATGTTCCACATGTCCCTCATTCTCAAAGGACTCATGGTCTGCCAAACTTGCTCCTTCTAGTTGTGTCTTATTGAAGGAATGGAATGTAAGTAGCCTCCAGGGACACGTTCTTGACACCTCCTTCTACCTCCTACTCCATCTCTCACCAAATCTACAGTTTCTCCATTCCACTAGCCTCTCTCCATTTCCTGGACTACAGGCACAACTACCAGTTTCCTCTGATCTCTGCCCCCTCTAATCCACAGAGGGGTATTTCTAAAACCAAATGTCACTTCCTTGCTTAAACCCCTCAAGGGTTATTTATCACCATCGGGATAATTTAATCTTGTCTTGCCCCCCATATCCCAGCCACACAAGCCTTCTTTTAGCTCTTCCAAAGCACCAAGCTCCTACCTACCTCAGGGCCTTTACACATACCATTCTCTCTCCTTGGAATAATTGCCTTCACACGCTTCTTCTCCTAGCTAACTCCCACGAATCCTTCAGGGCTCAGCATCAGATTCTCTGAGCAAAGTTCCACTGACCCTCCACTACTACCCACTACATGCTGAGTTAGGTTTACCAGTTAAACATTCTCATAGCATGATGGACTCTTCCTTCATAGCACTCATTACAATTGTGGCTAATTAAATAATTGTAAAATTACTTTTTAATGCCTCTCTCACCTTCTAAGCATCCTACAGGCACAAATCAAATCTTTCTTATTCTTTACCGAATCTTCAATAACTTTCATAATGCCTGGCTTATACTGAGGTGACAAATCTTTGGTGAAAAATAATGAATGAGTAAAGAATACAGTCATACCTCAGTACTTGTTGACTTTGGAACTCATCAAACTTTTACTCATTGTACTTTGATGAGAAAAAACTTTCCAGTGCTCATCACCTGCTCGGGACTCGTCACACTTGCTAGAACTCATATGAGTCACCATGCCACCCCACAAGTGAAAATGCTTCATCTCCCAGTACAAGTCAGTTTTGGCACTCGTCACAAGTTCAGGAACAAATTCACGATGAGTACCAAGGTACCACTGTATATGCCATAATTTGAGATTCAACACCTCCCAGACTAGCTGGGTTGCTGATTCTCTACATTTTGCAATGTCTTCTTTATTTACTACATAATAAAATAATAGCTTATATTTCTTTAAGCTTTCTGTTTGCCTGGTACTGCCTTAAATGTATTACATTTTCACCAATTCCTGTGAGTCAGATACTAGTATTATCTCCATTCTACAGTAGAGGAAACTGAGGCAAGGGAGGTTAAGAATCTTGCCCAAGGACGCAGAACTAATAAGTAAATGAGTTGAGCTACAAATCAAGATAGTCTGATTCTACATTTGTGTTCTTAATTATCATATACTGTCTGTCTCCCAAGATCTCTTTGTTATGTACAAAGAAGACCTCTGTGAGCATTGGGACATGTGCATTATCAAGTCTGCTGTTACAGAGAAAGACAAAAAATTGCATTACAATCATCTACAGAAACTGTTAAAATACAGCTTACTGGACCCCATCACCAGAATCAGTAGGTCTGAGGGGTAAGGTCCAATAATTTGCATTTTTAACAAGTTCCCAGGTGATGCTTATGATTTGGTCAAGGACCACACCGAAAGGACTATTGCAGTACATAAAGGATGTGCACAAGATTTCTCCATCTTTAAAAATACACAGTACCCTTCTCCTGCAATCTGCCCTTATATAATAAAATAAATAATAAAGAGAAAAGAGAAGCTGTTCAAGAAAAAAAAATGAAATGCAAACAAAATAAAATTGGAGTAAAATGGTGTCTCAAGTTACTCACCCATTGGATTCTCCATTTCTCTTTCCTTTAATCTCACTGCACAGGTTGTGGTATGCACATCCTTTTGAAAAAATGAACGTATTTGCTTCTAACAAGATGAGTGTGTTACCTAGTTGATCTTTTTAATCCTCACAACTTCATGATGTTACTAATGACAATCCGCTACCAGAGATGGAGAAACTGAAACTCCGGGAAGCTAGATCACTGGCCTAAGATCACAAAGCTAGAAAACTCATCTTGTTGTCACTCCAAATCCCTTTTGGCTCCATCTTCTATATTTCTATTCATCTTTTTAATTTTCCTACATGCACAAATAACAAAAAGCAATTTCTCTCACACACATAGAAAATGTCAACTGAAAAAAAAACAGATCTAAATTCATCTTTAGCCCAAAATATGCTTTTAATGCCTCTTCTTTCTGTTACTTCTTTGTAATCGGTTGCTATTCATTTCAAATATATAGTGAAAAAAACTCAAGATCTTGAATCAAAGAATTATGAGAACCTCTCTAAGAAGTATATAGCACCCCAAAATAACCACAGCATGATTTGTCTTTCTGGAACTACCGGGCAAGCTGAATTTTATCACCTTTCAAGTGTGGTTGAAGAAGCCCTTTGGAATTCCAGGGCAGTGCTGTGAGGCCATACGTCCTCCAGGATTAATCACAAATATTTTATAAAGATGAAGTTTCGCTATATCTTTGTTCTTTGTATCTTGGCTTTTGTTAGCGCATTTTAATTAGGATCTGGTATCTGCAATAAACAGTAAACATAAAGAGCTTTGCAAAAATGTATTAGACTGTTTGTTTTCACACTCTAATGCATATTTGCACAATTTTACCATGAAAAAAGGAAAACATGCTAAGCTCTTGGGCTCTATCCCAAATGTCCTGGAATAGAATCCGGAAATTACTAAAAATGCAACCAAACCTCATTATATTCCAGCAATTAACCTAAGAAACGAGGGTCCATTCTCTGTATGAAAAAAACATTTTTGAGGGGAGAAGTCTGTGGAAGAGAATGCTTCTCGATAACACACGAATCGCATTCTCCAAACCTGCTTTGAAATTTGGACTATTTCCCTTTCATGCTAAAAGAGCTTAATAAACAAATTCGGTTGGGTGATGTTTTGTTTTTCTCTTTCAGAGTGTTAAGAAAGCCTCTCTTACTAAATCGAGACAGGAAGGACAGCTAAGCATAAAACAAGGGATAAATAAAATAATCACACGAAGTCTCATTTTTAAGAGTAGCTGGGGATTAGTAATCTTCCTGCTAAATAGTTATACACTAGAATGAATTATCGCTAAAACAGCGAATGCTGATGACAAAGGACTATTTGGGGTTTTTTTTATCTGAGCATATCCTAATCAAAAAGTAACAAAAACTTTAAAAATCTCCAAATGTGGCTCTTGTGCACAATTGTTATTGATAAGAACCCTGATAGTGTTCGAAAGCAACACAGAATCATAAAAGTGTGGGCAATTCAGAGGCATAAAGTGATTTTTTCTTTTGTATCTAGACTTTAATATGTTTTCAAATAAAACACAGGATTAAGTAATTTGTTTTGTTGCATGATTTACTTATGACTGAAACACAGTAAAGCGTAGAGAAAACGCATAGTCCCAGGTATGAACTGAAAAAGAAAAAATCACTACATTTTAGAGGAAAAATATTTAAAAATACCAATGTGAACTGTAAAGAAAATAAAAGTATTAGCTCACAGGTCTTAAATCTGAGTTAGACTTGGTATTCCTAAATCCCCTTTAAGGGAGTGATATGCCTGAATTTAATTAGAACACTGGTTTTTTAAGATTAAAGTTGTGAGAAAGTTAAAAGGTTGGATCATGCAAAAATAAAAATGACTCTGAGGATCTTAGGGAATTGAATGAGTAAACTTAGATTTTATTTCCTGCCAACTGTTTGTGGGAGGATTAAGAGATGTACAGGAATTATTAGTTTTAGATAAAAGCCAGCATTTTATAAAGCAATTAATTTTTCATTAGTTCCACATAATTTTGGCAAAAAATAGTTTTGTTCCAATAAAGCTATTACATTTCAAGAGGTTGCTCTAAAATATAGCCATTAACTTCGTATTAATTTAACCAAATTTATAATAGGCTAAACTACCGGCAGGAAAGCAGTAATAGTTTTTTACAGAATATATTAGAATTAAAAGGAAAAAATTAAGATGAAAAATATTAAAAAACAGGCCATAAAACTTCTAAATTTCTAAGCATGGTTATGCATTTATTTAAAAGACATTCTCCTATAATGTTTCTTAAGCCTATAAAATGAATTATATAAAGCTCACCTTAAGTTTTTGCATAGGGTCAAGTTGGTAATATCAGAAATCATTATTTTTATTGCAATAAACTTATTTTATAGTACAATAAATAAAATACACCTTAAAGATTTTAAAATATTGTTAGCACTGGGAGCCCTTCACAGAGACATAAATCACCTTCCCAATGCTAGAATGGCCTTTAATGTAGCCACAAAATTCCACTCAGCTGGCCCATGCAGCCAGATCAATGGAGTGCCCCCACCTCCTGTGTGAGTTCTTCGATCCTCACCAGAATGACATAGAAGTCTAGTTGAGTCAGGGTACAAGACCTCAAAGTCTTGGCTGGAGAATGTTTCTTTTCTGTTTACCTCCGAATAGGTGTCAATGGATATCACACTCCATCTTGACCATCAGTCTGTTCCAGCCCAGAACTGCCTCTTTCTAGCTCCTGCTAACTCCTTCAAATCCCATTTTTTGTCCCCTATCTCTACTCAATTGAACAGAAGGACTTTGTTTAAAATGTACACCAGGTCCCACCACTCCTAAGTTGAAAGTCCTCCATTGGCTTTCCTTGCACCTTGAATAAAAGCTTTCCTTGCACCTTGAGTAAAATCCTTACCTTACCCTATAAAATCCCTGGTTTTTGTTCCTCTCCTTTGAGTAACACGTACACTTGCAATCAGTTCAGTTCAACCCTGTGAGGTTCCCACAAGTGTTCTGTAGCCACTTCCATCCCCAGTTATGCACCAGGAACTACGCAGATGCTGAATTTCTCTGTTACCACCACTTTGATTCTAAGAAATTTGTCCCACTGTGTTCTTGATGAGATTTTGTGCCCATCCAGTTTTCAGATTCACTGCCTGGCTTTGTGCCTCTCTTTGCCCTTTGGACTAGGCACCCAATATACTCCTTCACATAGGATCCTGATCCCCTCTCAAACACTACCTTGTTACGTACATACACACTCCATGGTTCAGTGTAGCCCAGCATCTTCTACATGAGCACTGTTCACATGGATGGTACATTTGCTTAGTTTATACCAGTCCCTTCTGGGTCCAGGGAAATATCACATTGTCAAGCATAAATCTATTATTTAATGATGGCATGCATACTCCTATTGTCTCCCCCAATAAATCATTGGGTCTTTGCACATAAGTAATGTATCATTTCGATCATGTTGGTGGAGTGCCGATGACTTACCAGATGTCATATCCAACAAGGATTCAGCTCGGAACATGGTGGGACCTCACGATGAGCTGGCTCAGAAAAGGGCATCAAGACAGGGCTGAGGAAAGCAAACTAGAAGGAGGGCGAATCATTCACTCATTCATTCAATATTCTTCTCTACCTTAATAGCTATGCTAAGTGATGCAGAGAGAAATGAATAAAACATAGCTATTCAGTTTTTATTTCTTTCTAAATTCTTGGTGTCCTAGCAGTCATCATGCACATGGTAATGCACACGCGTGTGCACACACACACACACACACACACTTTTTGCTTCTATACTCAGTATCACTAAGTTCGTTTAAGAAGAGTAGTGGATCATGGTGTGTATAGAAAAACCCAAGAGGCAAATTGAAAAACAATGCAAACTAGTAATAGAATTCAATTAAGTGGTAGATTATTGGATATATGTAGAGAAATCCACTAATTTCCTATATATAAACAATGATCAAGTCAGCAATAATCAAATAGAAAATATTCCCATTTGAATACCAATGAAAAGTATAAAATAGCTAGTAATAAACCAAATAAGAAATATGTATAAAGAAAACTCTAAATTTGTGGGGCACCTTTAAAAAGTACTATAATTTGAGTAGAATACATGTTCTTTTGTTGGAAAATTCCTTATATGAGGTATAAGTTGGTCCCAAGAAGATTTAGATACATATGTAACACCAATTAAAAGCCTCGAAAAATTGTTGGAGTAAGACCAAATATGTTCTTGTGAAAGGATTAATGAGGAAAAGTACCAAAAAAATTGACAAGCATAATTGTATTAGTGGTATATTGCTGCATGAAAAATTACCCCCAAATTTAGCAGCATAAAACAACAAATTTTTATTATTTCGGCTCCTTTGAATCAGGAATCCAAGCTTGACTTAGCGGGTGCTTCTGGTTCTAGTTCTCTCACAAAGCTAAAGTCAAGGTACAAGTTGGGTCTATGGTCCCAACTAAATGTTCAGCTGGGGTAGGATCCACTTCCACACTCGCATATGTGGTCCTTGGCAGGATTCAGTTCCTGAGAATTGTTGGACAGAGGGCCTCAGTTCCTCACTGGCTGTTGTCAGACATCCCTCACATCTTGGGCACATGACCCTCACCATGAGGCAGCTCACAATAAGGAGCTGGCTTCAAAGCAAGTGAGGGGAAAAAGAAAAAAAAGCTTATCCAAGATGGAAGCCACAGTCTTCTTGGAACCTAGCATCAGAAGTGACATGCCATTATTTTTACCACATTTTATTCACTAGAGAGTCACTCGATCCAGCCTGCATTTAAGAGAAGGGTACGCATGCTCAAGGGCATGAACACCAGGGTCAGGTTCATGGAAGGTCATCTCAGAGTCTGCCTATCCCCATAATTAAGGGGAACTTGCACTGCCAGCATCACAATATACCATGAAGCTATAATAATTAAAATAGCACATAACTGATGGCAGAATGGACATTATTCAATAGAAAAAAATAGAAATCTTAAAAAATGTAAATGTATAAGCATTTAGTACATTAAAATGGTGATCTTTAAATCAATGGGAAAAAGGATAGATGACTAATCAAATTATGCTGAGAAAATTTGTTATCCATTTGGAAAAAATATATATTGGATCTTTACCTTATTTCATTGCCAAAATAAGTTCCATGTGTTTAAATAGTTAAATATATATATATATTGTACATTTGAGGAGGAACGTAAATAGATCTTCAATTCTATCAGTAGCATCTTCTCTTAAGCCGAGTGGGGATATACAGATATTTGTTATATAATAGCAAACTTCGAGCTCACTACACATATGTTCATTTACATAAGCTTCACAAAATAATCTTATAAAGAGAGTTCTATTATTTTCTCCATTTTAAAATAAGTAACTAAGGTACAGAATCCCACAACTTGAAGATTCAGGCCCACTGTATTAGTCATCTATTGTGACATATCAAATTATCTTCAAACTTAGCAGTCTTACAACAAATGTTTATTATCTCATACAGATTCTGAGAATCAGAGATCCAGGAGGAGTTTAGCTGGGTGGCTCTGCCTCAGCATCTCTCATGATATTGGAACCAATATATTACCTGGGGCTGCAGTCATCTGAAGGCTTCATGGAACTGAAGGATCCGCTTCTAGCTTAACCATGCAGTTGTTGGCTTGAAGCCTCCATTGGCCTCCTCAATGTCTGCTGGTAAAGGCCTAAGTTCCTTATTACATGGACTTCTCCATAGAGTTGATTGAATGTACTCAGGGCATGGTAGTTAACCTTTCCCAGAGAGGGGAAGAGAGGGAGATGATAGAGATAGAGATGGAGATAAATAGCAATATAAAGAGATTGATAGAGAAGCTCCCAATGTCTTTAATGACCTAGTGTAAAAAGGCACAATCCATCATTTCTATAATACGTACTAATTAGAAGCAAGTCACTGAGTTCAGCCCATACTCAAGGGGAGGGAAATTAGGCTCTACCTTATGAATAAGTCCAAGAACTTGTGGACTTATTTTCAAACTGGATCCTGGAAATCAGGCTCAGAAGTCTGTGCTCTAAACTAGTACATACACTGCTTCTCTTAAATTATTCTTCATACCAGTTTTTATATGTGAAATATTTCATAATAACTTAAAGATTAAATTAAAACTATTAAATGAATTATAGGCAAATATTTTTAAATTTTAGGATGGGTTAGAGCTTTCTTAGCATGACATCCAAAGTAAAAGCCCCGCCCCCCAAAAAAAGACTGAAAGGCGTAACAAGGTATCACTACATTAGAAGTAAATGTGTCTGCATGTCAAAATCACCATCAGCAAAGTTAAAAGTCAAATGGAAAATTTAGAAAAAAATAATGGCAACATAAGTGACAAATGAAGAGTTCCTCTCCTCAATATCAAAGAGTGCTTTAAAATCACTGAGAAAAAGGTAAATACATTAATAGAATAAGAAATTGACATAAATAGGCAACTAGAAAGAATAGAAAATGTCAATAAACATGAAGAAAATATTCAACTTATTCAATCTTTAGTAATCTAAGACTAGCTATTAAAAATGAAATCTGCTTTTTAACATTCTCTCCTTATCTTTAAACTTGGGTAATGTAATTATGATGTGCCTTGATGTGTGCTTCTTTGGGTCCAATTTCTTTGAGACTCTCTGAGATTCCTGGACTTCCTGAAAGTCTATTTCCTTTGCCAGACTGGGGAAGTTCTCCTTCATTATTTTTTCAAATAAGTTTCCAATTTCTTGCTCTTCCTCTTCTCCTTCTGGCACCTCTGTGATTCAGATGTTGGAACGTTTAAACTTGTCCTGGAGGTTCCTAAGTCTACCCTCATTTTTCTGAATTCTTGTTTCTTCATTCTGCTCTGGTTGAATGTTTATTCTGCCTTCTGCTCCAGATTGTTGATTTGAGTCCCGGTTTCCTTACCTGCATTGTTGGTTCCCTGTATATTTTTCTTCCTTTCACTGTGCATAGCCTGTACTTTTTCATTGACTTTGTGACCATACTCAACCATTTCTGTGAGCATCCTGATTACCAGTGTTTTGAACTCTACATCTGATAGGTTGGCTATCTTTTTGTCACTTAGCTCTTTTTTTGGAGTTTTGATATGTTCTTTCATTTGAGCCATATTTCTTTGTCTCCATGCAGCTGTTACATTGTGAGGGGTGGAGCCTTAGGTATTCGCCAGGGCAGGGCAACCTACTTCGCTGTGTGTGGCGCTGTATGTGGAGGAGGGATCTGAGAGGAAACAGTGTCGCTTGCTCAGCTCTCACTGGTTTTCAGTCACTTCCTCCTCTACCCACAAGCAAATTGGACCCTTCTGGTGCTGACTCCCAGGTGGGTGGGTTTGTGTGCATTCTAGGACCCTATGGGTCTCTCCAATGAACTCTCCTGTGAGGCTGGGAGTTTCTTCTGCCACTGCAACCCCCACAGGTTTTAGGAGAGAATCTTCAAAGCAACAAGAGAAAAGGAGACAGTTACCTACAAAAGAGTTCCCATAAAACTATCAGCTGATTTCTCAAAAGAAACTTTACAGGCAAGAAAGGGCTGGGAAGAAATATTCCAAGTCATGAAAGGCAAGGATCAACATCCAAGATTACTCTATCCAGCCAAGCTATCATTTAGAATGGAAGGGCAGAGGAAGTGCTTCCCAGATAAGGTCAAGTTAAAGGAGTTCATTATCACCAAACCCTTATTATATAAAATGGTAAAGGGACTTATCTAAGAAAAAGAAGATTAAAACTATGGACAGTGAAATGACAATAAATTCACAACTATCAACAACTGAACCTAAAAACAAAAACAAAAACAAACTAAGCAAACAACTAGAACAGGAACAGAACTACAGAAATGGAGATCACAGGGAGGGTTATCAGCAGGAAGGGAAAGGGGTGAGAATAGAGGAAAAGGTACAGGGAATAAGAGCATAAGTGGAAGGTACAAAATATACAGGGGGAGGGTTAAGAATAGTATAGAAAATGGAGAAGCCAAAAAACTTACATGTACGACCCATAGACATGAATTAAGGTGGGAGAATGCTAGTGGGAGGAGGGTTACAGGGCAGAGGGGCATAAAGGAGAGAAAAAAAATGGGACAACTGTAATAGCATAATCAATAAAATATACTTAAAAAATGAAATCTGTCCTCTCACATTGCAAAGATTGAAAAAAGTTATATAATTTTTAAGATTTGGAGGGAAAAGGAATTGTATATGTTCACAGGTGTATAAATTGGTAAAAATTCTGTGAAGATTTCAATATTTACCAGAAATCTTAAGGAGTTGTATGCCCTTTTGCATAACAGCTTTACTTCTATAATTCATCGTAAGAACTAATTGTACAAAAATGTATGTATAGAGATGCTCATCGCAGCACTTTATATATTATGCTAAAAAAAAACCCTGAAACAACTTAAATGTCCAAAAACTGAAGGATTGTTAAATAAATTATGGTACAGCCATGAACAATGGAATATGATGCCATTCACGTTTCAGAAGTATATTTACGGACATGGAGGAAATTCATGAGGTTAAATGAATAACATCTAAAATGGCATAAAAAAGGTACAATATTTGAAAAGAAACCTGTTAAACTATTGCATAGAGCACATGTTACTAGTGTTAAAATGTTAGATAGAGCAAAATGTTAATAGTGTAATCTTTAAATGAAGCAACGTGGGGTGATTTTTATTTTCATTTGTTTATTCTTGTTTTAAAAATACTACTTGTGAAATAAGCCCAAATCATAAATTCAAAGTTATTTCTTCAGTGACCCCTCAGTCTTTTTCCTTTGTCCCTCATTTAGTGACTAAACGATAGAAGAGCTGGAACCTGTTATCATCACTTAATAGTCATTAACCCTCCTCGCCCTTAGCACAGCCTCTGGAATTTGCATAATAAAGAAATGAGTCTGCATTCTCCTGCCCAGGGATCTGCATCCACTTTAATAAGCCTACTAGAGTTCTGCTTTTAGGCTAGAACTTTAGGCAGCCTATCCAGAATGCTCACGTGTTCACACTTAAAGCAAGTGATCAAAACCTACATGAACGTGAGTCTGTGTTACACACATAAAAATCTCACAGTAGCTTTTGTCAATGTAATCTACCATTTCTCAAAACTGCATCGCTGTCATTTACCTGTGTCATTTTAGAGGTAGTTGAAAGTTTTATTTTGAAAATGAACAATTCCTAGACTGCGTACACAGGTCTCTAGTTAACAGTCACTCATACTGAATGGTAGCCAGGGCCAAATAGACAATCCATTTATTACTCTTATATTCTAATAGATTATTCATGTTTTTAATTAAATTAGCCAAATTCTGGCAAACTTTCTACCAGGGAAAACAAAGTCCTAGAAAACAAGTAACCACTTTTTAATATAAAAAGAAAAACTCATATTGATTTCAATATTTTGAGAAGCCAAAAACAACTACATAAATTGCATGAAAATAATACAGTAAAACACTTCAAAAAGCAATGGTGAACGTAAAGTCACCATTCCTTAGAGTATTCCTGTATGTTAAAGCAAGAAAGAATTTGCAATACAATGGGTAGCTTTGAAAAGGTAAAAATTCTAAATTTTAATTGGTAAGAAAGAGTAAGTGGTTTCCACTTTTTCTTCTTTAACTAATAAAGTATCACCAATTCCTTCATTCTTATTAGGTGGCACATGCCAAGTCAAACCAATATAAACTTACAAAGACTTTTAAAAAGTATTCGATTAGTTTATTCATTTAGGAATATTTTTATGAGTAACTTGCTACTATTTTTTGGCATTATTATTGATTATTCTTGGAAAATAAATATTGGCTGAATGGTACTTGTCCTTTTAGAACATGAAGAAAAGGTTTTAGCCTTTTAGAGCTATCAATTCCCACTGAGAACCAACTCCGTTGATAGTACTAAATAAATAATAAGAACAATGTTGTAACATCCAATCTCTGATTCAGCACCCAGGTCAATGAGTTTTAAGGTAATGTTAAGTGCTTTGAAAACTTCAGAGAGTAGAAAGAATACAGTGTGTTAGCCATCTGAATATAACATCATTCTATTAGAGATTAATATTTCAATTTTTAAATTTTATTTCAATATTTTCACACTCTTCTTTTTTGTATTGCTTACCTATATTTGAGGAAACAACTAAGGTTTAAGATAATATAGAAATAAGCAAAAATTCTAAGGAGCTTAAAAATATTTTGGGGTGGTCCTTCCTACCAATGATGATCGAAAAGCCTTATTACATTTAGAATGGCATTAAACTAGTACTTAACAGAAGCATCTGTTACACAGCGGCATCAAGCTAAGAATCAGATTAGGGTTCCTTGATTTCAGTTCTCTTTTCACTGTCTGGTGGGACCGCTGGCTGATCATCAACCCAGTTTGGACCTCGATCTTCTCATTTAAAAATTGGGGACTAATAAGACCAGCTCCAGCTACAATATTCTTTGAGCACATTAAATCAAAGCTGAGAAAGACCTGCACCTGAAAATGTCTAATTAGAAAGCTTTGTGCTTCCATATGGGGGGGGTTCCTCTTTAGAAACCCTAACCTAAGAACCCTCAGTTATGAAAACTCCAAGGTCATACATTGAGATAACCAAGTTCTTGCCCAAGGAAGTCAAAACAATCACCTTCAAATATCAATTCACCTTGACTAATGCCATAATTGGTTCAAAATGCTTTTAGAATCAAACCAGCAATTTTGTCTAGAGTTTACCTATCCCAAGCCAAAGATTTTTTTATGATTGAACATATCAATGATTGCCTTTTGCATGCAATACTAAGTTCCCAAGGGTTAAGATAAGTGAAAAATTAAAATAAACAAAAGGTTTTCAGGAATTACTTAACCTGATCTTCCCTTTTCAATATCATCAAAAATTCATTTCACAAAACTAAGTTAGAGAGTTTAAGAAATTCTGTTTTAATTTCACTCCCGGGAGGTCTTGTTCCCTTGGGATGAAAACACTGAGGGCCCTTTCTTTGAGGTGTTGGTACCAGACAAAGCTCTGCCTGCCCTGAGAGGTGAGTGCACCTTGTCCTTTCTGATGGCTGAGCTATAATTGATCGGGCCTCCCTCTTACCCAGCCTGACAAGGAGTTTAGACTGAGGGCCGAAACTCAACCACGGCAACCATGTGCACAATTGCAGTTACCACATTTTCCTTGTCCTTTTTTCTATATCCTGCTTTAAAAAATATACATATTAACCTTGTTGCTAAGTCACTTTTTTATGTCATTGAAAACTTGGAAAGAGGTGAAGAATATGTAAAAGGAGCATAAAATATAAAAATTAATCTACGTCCAAAGAACAACATCTTTCGCCTCTATACCTTGATATTAAAATTAAAAGCTAATTTATTTGGAAGTGAACAGCATGATATCATCAAAATTTAGACAAGTAATTTGTTTATTTGATGCTTCATCAAGTGTCTCAATCCATTTTGCTTTATTAAGCTCTTGGGGAAAATTGAGACCTCTCTGAACACTTAGAGTGCTCAATTACATTAAATATTTTGTAAAAATACTTAAAATGAATTTTTAAGTGAAAGTCTACCTTCAACGTGAAAACAAAACTTTTTAGAACAAGAGGCTCTGTATTATCTAGGGGAGTTTTGGCTGCTCTAACAAACCCAAAATGTGTAAATACTCAAACACATCTGAAGTTTATTTTTTGCTTATTTACGAGTCTGAGGGAGTTTTTCCTAATCAGCAGGCAGATCTCTTCTATGTGGTGCTTCAGATGACCTGGGTTCTTTCCATTCTTGACTTTGCCACCCCCTGGGGTACCCAGTTAGGAGAAAGGTAAGAGAGCAGAAAGCCTTGGATCGAAAATAAAAAATCACTCCCATTCCCATTCCACTGGTGAAGACCAGTCAGGTGGTCACATCTAGATGTAAAGTAAGAGATGGGGTGGAGGGATTAGGACAAGGGAATGTAGTTTGTGGCTGAACGGCCACTTTTCGGTAATGATTCCATGCAATGGAAAGGGGGCACATTAACTTTTTTGTTTGTTTGTTTAATCCTCACCCAAGGATATGTTCATTGATTTTAGAGAGAGAGGAAGGGAGAGAGAAAGAGAGAGACAGAGACAGCAAGAGATTGAGAGACAGAGAGATGTGAGAGAAAAACATCAATCAGTTACCTTCCTATGTGCCCCAACACCTAACTGGGGATCGAACCTGCAACTTAGGCATGTGCCCTGACTGGGAGTCGAACCTTTGACCTTTTGGTGTAGAGGATGACACTCTAACCAAATGATCCACCCAGTCAGAGCTGGAGCACATTAACAACTATGCCACAGCAAACATTCAAACACAAAGTAATTTGGCAGCAAAACTGATTCCATGTCAAACTGGGGAGTGGGCAAAGAACAGCTGCTGGTAGAGGCAGTTGAGCAGAAGCAGGAAGTCACACCAAAGACTGAACAGGCAAGTAGACACCAGCCGTGAGGTCATAAATGGACATCCTCCTTCCATGCTATTTGAGTTTGTGGGAGCCAAATAAACTAGACAAACTCAATCTCATTTCCTTTGCATCAGTGAAGGCTTTGTTTAATGTGTTACAAAATATGATCCTCTGAAGTATTTCCTTGTTAAAAAATTTACAAGTCAGAAAATTTACTTTGTCAAGCCTAATGTCCTGCTTGTTTAGGAAATATGGTTATTACCTGGGTTATGGGTTGAGCTTGGCCATTAAATAGCTGTGTGACTTTAGACAAGCCACTTCACCTCAATGGCTCTCAGAATTCTTCATTTAAAAAGAAAAATTAAGGGATTCGGCCATGGTTGCTAATATCCAACTAGTATCCAAGTTGGCATACTCTGCAATCTGACTGGCAATATAAAGCTAATTCAACTTGAACATATTTTTAACTTAATATATTATAGTATCACCAGTAAATCAAGTTATCGGAATAAATGCATCCATTGATTGCATTTTGAACAAGAAATGGTTTGTTCAATCCAAATATTGCCTACATTGGAGGCTATTCTTTCCATATACAGGCTGCATTTAGCCAAATGCCCAATCTACTCTTGCAGAATAGAGTCTAGATAGGTCTTTACCTCTTCACATCCATGACTTTGCATTTAATTGAATGACGTGAAACTTCGTGCACAACTTCTTGACCTAGGTATCTGAGAAGAGAGCACACTAAAGTAAACTAATCAAAAAGTATTATAAACGTAAATACTAGTCTTTACCCATTAGGTGAAGAATGTCCTTCGGTAAACAGCTGAATGCCTGGTTTAATGAACTAAGTCATAATCTAGTTACTCAGGTAACTGCCTTCCTTAGCAGTGCCCCAGGCCAGGGAGCTGCTGCAGAGAAGTGAGCCTTTTCCACCCGCTCTCCCTGCACCACTCTCCTGAGTTCAGAGTTGGGGGACTGACCCCATCACCTCTCCAATGCCTTCCAGAATTCATCGGAGTTCAGCATCCACTGGGCCTCCCCTGCAAGTATCACCAAACAGCATCACTCAACATCTAACTCACTTGGAGAACCAAATGGCTTTATTTGCTTTCTAAACCTCGCTAAAGGAGTTTTGTTGCAGTTCCAGAAACTGGCAGGCATCATAAAAGAGAGAGGAGTCAATTCCACCTGGGTAGGGTGTCAGGAGGAAGATTTAAAAGAGGCTTCACAAATAAGAAAACACTTGAGCTCTTCCGGTAAGTGGGCTGAGGTGACCTCTGAAAATGGTTTGCTATTCACTTGACCCCGAAACCCCCCATAAAATCATGTTATTCAAGAGGTTCAAAACTTCAAGTTCACTTTAAAAACACTTGTGAAACTGTCCAGGCCATCAAGGGTATGCATATTAAAAGCCACCAAATATCTGAAGAATGTCACTTTAGAGAAACAATGGGTGCCTTTCCGTCTCCAATGGTGGAGTTGGCAGCTGTGCCCAGACCAAACAGTGGGGCTGGACACAGGTCAGTGGCCCAAAAAGAGTGCTGAGTTCTTGCTGCATGTGTTTAAAAATGCACAGAGTAACGGTGAACTTAAGGCTTTAGATGTAGAGTCTCTGGATACTGAGCACATCCAGGTGAATAAAGTCCCCAAGATGTGTCCCAGAGCTTACAGAGCTCGTGGGCGGATTAACCCGTACAGGAGTGCCCCCGTCACACTGAGATGACCCCAGCTGAAAAACAGCACATTGCTCCTAAACCAGAGACCAGGTTGCACAGAAGAAAATGATTTCCAGGAAAATAAATAACTAAAGAAATGAAACTTATGGTCTGGGAGTAAATTAAGCATAAAATAAAGGCTAATAAAAGTAATAAAATGACACCAGAGAGGCTCCTTGAATACAGTAGGGACAAGGAGATGGACGAGGAAGGATAATCTTTCTAAAATGCATGGGCTAGAGAAATAAATTTTGAAGTTCATCTTGTGAATAATGGAAAATCCCTGAAGGATTTTAAGCATCAGGGTAACATGATGAAATTTTGTCTTTTACTAAGATCATTATTCTGGCAACAGTGTGGGGGATAAAGTATGTGCCAGGATGGAAGCAGGGGGCTAGTCAGGAGACAACTGTGGTCGTTATTACCTTGTCAGGTTACCATACACGCTGTGACGAAGTTCTCGGCCAGAAAACCACCCCAACATACACCAACCCTTAGGCAGGTTCACAAGCCACAGAAAATTTCACACAGACAAATGCCTCTCATCTAAACATAGATGCTTCTAGGCAGAAATGTTAGCTCAAGTTGTATTTAAGAAATATGTAGAGCTAGATAATAGATAAAAATGCCTTCCTTTTTATTGATTACTTTCAATTACACATTACCTTGGATAGTCTTTTGCCAGACATGCCTTACAATTTAGATCAGTATTTCTCCATCTGTGGGATAAGGACCCAGTTTATGTTTTCTTTTTCTAATTTGTAGCTGACTGACACCTTTGTCAAACACAATCACAATAAATTACTAAAAAAAAAAGAAATGAAAAGGCAAAGAATACAAAATACAAGGCCCTTTTCTAATTTTACTGAATGAACATAAAATAACTCCATCAAATTGCTATCAGAGGTTCTGAATGCTTACTCTGAATTTCTCCCACAACCCAGTGAGGGTTTGCAGACTGGCACAAGTCCGCAGGCTGCACAATGAGTACCACGGGTCCCGGTGGGCATAGCAAGAGCTGCGGAAGCCCAGGGAAATTGATAACCTCAGAGGGGAGCCCAGACTCCCCTAGTTTAGTCTCCCCAGGGATACCGAATGATAATAGTACTAAAACTATTAGGCAGACGTGGTCAGACACAAAGTCCAGCTTCGTATCATGAAACAATTTAAACAAAGCAGCATTTTTATTAGATTTGGGTTTTGGGGGGTGTTTCCCTCCTACATAACTTTGCTTTTAGCAACTACTGAGACCAATATTTAAACACGTTAGCACTGATGAGCAATGCCAGAAAAAACATAATCAAACAAAGTGACTAAATTAATAATTTATACACTAACAACTATGTGAAAATATAAGGCATGAGGAATTAAATTAGAAAAAAAGTAATCCAAATTAGAGTGTGTTTCAATTAAATTAGATTCCCCAGCAGTGCTGTAAGTTTAGTTAAAGCCCATAGCACTGCAGTGACCTTAACATCACTAATGGCAACTTGACTTGGAGCGTATGTGGTATATTTGAAGCACTTTATAAATACTTATGCGGCTGCTTTGCTGTAGCTAAAGTAGTAATAAGATTCTCCCCAGACTTTCTTTTTTTTATTTTTAAAGATTTTATTTATTTATTTTTAGAGAGAAGGAAAGGGAGGGAGAGAGGGAAACATCAATGTGTGGTTTCCTCTCGCACGCCCCCTACTGGGGACATGGCCTGCAACCCAGGCTTGTGCCCTGACTGGGAATTGAATCGGTGACCCTTTGGTTCACAGGCCTGTGCTCAGCCCACTGAGCCACCCTAGCCAGGTTCTCAGACTTTTCTTTATAATGCAATAATAATAGTTTTTTATTGAACATTAGTTATGCTTCAGAGACATTATCTCCTTAAATAAACCCCAACAACCCTGTAAGTACTACGTTTTCCCATTTTCAAGATGAGAAAATTGAGGTTCAGAGAGGGTAAATACCTTATGAAAGGCACACTGTTGCTGAGGAGGGGCCAAGCTGAAATCCAGATCTCTCTGATGCTCAACCTGTCCTTGTAGACAGCATGCTCTACTGTACTCTTCCTGGGTCACCAGCTTTAGCAGACCTTTGCCCCAGACACTGGACACTGCCTGGTTGAAATTGCTTTTTCAGCTTTGAATGGAGGCAGATAAACTCGTCCTTGATCCTCACTCAGTAGTAAAATCCCTGGCTTGCCACCACCCAGGGAAGACATCTCTGTGTACCTGCCAGACTTTTTTTTTAACTTTTTATTTTGTAATAGATTTATACTGCTAAATAAATTACAAAAATAGTGTAGAGAGTTCCCAAATATCTTTTATCCAGTTGCCCCTAATGTTAACATCTTGCATAGCCATAGGACCATTAATGACAACAGGAAATTACCATTGTTACAAGGCTATTAATTAAGCTACAAACCTTACTTGACTTTTGTCTGCTTTCCCATTAATACCATGTTTCCTGTTCCAGGATCCCATCCAGGAAGCCTCATTGTGCTTAGTTTTTAATCTCCCCTTAGTTTCCTCTAATCTGTGACAGTTCCTTTGTCTGTGTCTTTCAAATCCTTGACATGTTTGCAAAGTACTGGTCAGTTACATTGTAAATGTCCCTCAACTTGGATTTGCTGGATGTTTTGCCACGATAATATTAAAATTCAGGATTTGAGGGGAAGAACACCCCAGAGGCATTTTGTGTCGGGGATACATGTTGTCACTATGTCTATTACTAGCAATATTAGCCTTGATCACTTGATTAAGGTGTTGTCTACCAGTATTCTCTACTGTAAAGTTACTGTTTTTTCACTTTATAATTAATAAATGTTGACACGGGGGGAGAAGAGATGCTTTGAGATTGTCCTGCCAGCTTTTAACTTTCACATGCCAGCTTGTTGGTTTGGGCAGGCATGACACCGACTTCAGAGTCCTGTTTTGGGTAACTGTTCAGAAGAGGGTGGTTGGGACGGACGATGAGAGAACAAATTTACTCATCACTGAGAAGGAAGAACAGCCTCCAGAGACTGCATAGGGAGCAGGGAGGCAAAGCGAGAATGGTCAAAGAGGATAAATAAAGCCCTACAGAACCCTGAAAAGAGACTAGGAAGTATCCCTCACCCCATTGCTCAATAGTCCTTTATTCCCGTAGTAATTTAACCTCCACTCATCCTCAAGTTCCAGCAACTTGGAACTACATTTCCCAGCTAGACGTGGCCCTGCGACTAAGTTCTCAACACTGGCATCCGAGCAGGAAATCTGGGTGCATTTCCTTGAAAAGATGGTTCTTGCCCTCCTTCCTGCCCTTTATTCGCTTTCCTTCTTGGACTGAGACCTTGTACTTGTTAGTCATTGTATATCACAGACTGGCTCGGCGTGCCAGTGAGCCCCCTGAGGCCTTAACAACATGATGTTTTAAATACATCAAAATACAAAGGATTATCAAAGAAGTCAATCATCCTAAAATTATAAAAACTACGAAGGAAACCAATCCTAATGAAATACCATTATAAAATATTTTAAATAAATATGTGATACGTGATATACAACCTGAATTCCATCCGTAGGATAGAATCCATAGGATAGAATTGGAGCGAAAAGGCAGAAGGCATCTGAGACCTCATTGCCCATACTTCTGCTCTATTGATCTCTGGACTGCTGCTTCAAAAAAGAGAAATTTCTATATTGTCTGAACCACGTCGTCACCCTGTTCTCTCTACATGTCTCTTAATTACAATAGCTGAGCTATACTCCAATTCAGTAGTTTTCAAACTCTTTGGTCTCTTGACCCCTTAATAATCTTGAAAATTATTGAGGACCTCAAACAACTTTTATATGGGTTAATGTATCAATATGTACCACATTAAAAATTAAAACTAAGAAATTTTTATTTTTTAATCCATTAAAAAATAACAATAATAAACCCATTAGACGTCAACATAAATAACATTTTTTACGAAGAATAGCTGTATTTTCCAACACAAAAAAATTAGTGAGAAGAATAGGCATTGTTTTACATTTGTGAAAATCTCGTTAGTGTCTGGTTTAATAGAAGACAGCTGGATTCTCAGCTGATTCTGCATTCGATACGTTGTGCTCAGTTGTTTCGGTTGAAATATATGAAGAGAATTAAGCCTCACACAGATAAGTAGTTGGAGAAGGAGGAGTATTTTAATAGCTACTTCATATCATTTTGGATTTTTTTTTGATAGTATACTAAAACTCTACAAGTGGTAGTAGTTTCTGAGAAGTTAGTTGTAACGTGGAATCTCAAACCATATCAATGAAATTTTAATGTAACCCTGTTATAGTTAAAATACATGGGTCTATCTTGCATTTCGAATGGATTTCTTACCCATGCACAATTTTGTAACATCATAAATTGGTCATTTTGAAAATACTGGTTTGCTGAGTTATGCAGATCTTCTAAATGTTGAATGTCATTATCCAATATTGAAAAATTACATTGGTTAACGCCACTATAGATCTCACCAAAAAAAGTTTTCAGTATTGGGAAGCTGTCGAGCTCATGGTGGTAGGTACAAGTCTTCCAAAATTATAGTTATCGCTTGAGAGCTCAAATGTTACCACTGGCAGCAAATGTTGTTAGTTGTTTTCCTTGAAGTGACAGGCTCACTTACTGTAGTTCTGAGGAAATGTCTGCCAACCACCATAGCTTGTCTATCAGTTATTCTTTCAAGAAAAAAAGGATTTTCCATTAAAAAGTGGCTAATTCATTTCACAGCTCAAACAACTGTACAAGTACTTCCTTTTTTAAGGTTTTATTTATTTAGTTCTTAGAGAGAGGGGAAGGGAGAGAAAAAGAGAGGGAGAGAAAAACATCAGCTGGTTGCTTCTCTCGCGCTCCCTGACTTGGGACTGAACCTGCAACCCAGGCATGTGCTCTGACTGGGAATTGAACCGGTGACCTTTCACCCTATGGAATGATGCCCAACCCACTGAGCCACACTGGTTGGGGCTCAAGTACTTCTTCTTGAGACAACCAGCATCTTTCTATGTACAGTAGAGGTGCTTTATGTGCATTTCCCATTTTGGCACCCAGAACATTAAAAGGACATGTACTCCGGGGTTGACATTTGATCAAATAAATCTTATTTTATTAATAAATTTAATAACATTTCTATTTCTTTATCAAGAACATTCTTAAATGGAACTGCCTTTTTGAAATATATATATTGCAAGTGCACGGCAGTGAAGACAATCATTACTAGTATGTCAGTATTACAGTTTTGATTCGGGCTAAGGAGTCAGAAATTTTACCTGTCATTGCTTTTGCACCATCAGTACAAATGTCAATACAGTGGAAAGGACACATAATATTTTAGCATCATTATAAAAATGATTTCACCTGTGGAACCCCTGAAAGAGCCTGAGACCCATAGGGGCAAGACACCTGATTTTGAGGATCACTGTTCTAACTAATGCAACCTCCAGACTTAAAGCAGGCAATAAACTGGATGGGGACGGCTCCGGGAAAAGGGATGCAGAGTAAGAAGAAATGAATCAGTGTGACATTTACTGTTGTTACCATGACCCGGGCCAGGCCAGTCCTTGTGGAAATAAGGAACTTCATTCGGCATGCTACCCCTGAGCAGGCCAGCGCCTGGGTCTCGTTATCTTTCTCTGACCAGTCCCATCAAGGCTTTGCCAGCCAGTGACACCTCTCAGGTTCACAGTATGGCAATCTGGCCCTTGTTTTTCCTATTGTTTTTCCCAGGTAGCATTCTCTTACACATTCCACTTCTTTTCCAAAGCACCTGTTTTCTGAAACTGTTCTCATCTCCATTCTATCAAAGCATTTGGCAATGGGATGAGTAAGGTTACGGCACGACCCAGAGGACCCAGCTCTGAAGCCGCAGCTAATCAGTGCAGAGGTGGGTCCCAGACTCAAGCCACGCCCATAACCCTTTGCTGAAAGTTTTGACCTTGGGATTTTAAACTCGTCAGTGAGATGGCTGAAGCTGTAAACTAGAAACCAGTGGTTCTCCAACTTGGCATGCATCGGAGCCACCTTGTTAAAGGTGGTGTTTTAGACCAGACTGCTGGGCCCCACCCCAGGGTTTCTGATTCTGCAGGTCTGGGCTGGGGCAGGGGACTTGACATTCCCAGTGCGTTCCCAGTGAGGCCAATGCTGCGGGTCGGGGGACCATACTTTGGGACTGCTGTGAAGTTCCAGAACTATCAGGACTTAAGGTCATGGTTCCCAGTAAACAACTAGAAAAGTTGGGGGGGAAATCTATCTGGAAAAACAGAGAGACAAAAAGAGATATAAATAGAGATAGAGACATAGACAAACATATATACATATACATGCATATATACATATACATGTATGTGTATAAACACATATGTGTGTTTGTATATGCATATGTATATATGTGTTTATAAATGTGCATATATACATAGAGAGAGAAAGAGAGAGAGTGAGTACACCTAAAATGTAGAGGTGAAGTTTACTGGAGGTTTCCAAAGGTTGTTTCTAATATTCCTGAATCTCAGCCACATGCCTATCATTAGATTCCATGAAATCCCCTGGATACTTATGATAAAGTGTGAGTTAAATTTGGGTGTCTGCCCCTTTAAGCCCAATATCTTCTTAACAGATAAACCCACCCAGAACCAGCCCTGCAGAACTGGCTTCTTCCTGAAGTTCTATTAGGAGCCATAAATCAAAGCAATGTAAAGAAAATAGATGTCATAAAGCCTCTCACAAACACCTGGAGTGACACAGACACCGGCAAGCAGTGTCCACGGCGTTGTGGCTGACATGAGACAAATTCACATGGACTACAGAGTCCTGTGGAGGAAAGGGACAACACGGCCACTCTCTCAAGAGGAGAGTGCCCCAACCCTTGCCTTGACAAGGCTTTTATTGGCTTAATATGCATAGGAATACAAGGCATATGTGGAAAGCTCATCAGTCATTGTCAGGCAGTAATAATCAAATAGATAACATTCAAAGAACTCTGAGGGCTTATTTTGAGTCAGGGTCAGAAAGCTAAAGGACCATAAAACTTTGGGGAAACAAACTCATTTCATGCTTGGACCCTTATCATTTAAATTGAGGGTATTAGCAAAGCAGGTTTCACAGGATTTTATGTATTCTTTCTTAGGCCTGATCGCCCTGGGGAACCTGCCCTTTCCAGCACAGGGCCACACCCACCTCCAGCATTGTTTCAGACTTAAGTCGAGCAGGGAAAGTGAGGCAGCCAAGAGATTAGGAGACTTCTTGCAGACAGAATGAGGATTCAGGCCATGATAAAGCCAAGCGGAGGGGCGAGGGTCCATCACCCCTTTCCTCCATAGCCCCCCAAGTCCTTTCCTGAGGGCTCGCTTGTGACCATGCCTGTCTTAGGTCGTCCCTCCCTTCAGGAATCTTACCCATCATTGGCAAACCAGTCTTGCACTGGGGGCCTGGCAAGGTGAAGTAAGGCAGGCAGAGGCGGTGTCCCTGCCAGGGAGATAAGCTTTGTCTCCTTAGTGGCTTAGGGTCTCAAGGTCTCTCACTCAGCTTCAGCCATGGGGGATTACAGTCTCTGAAACCAGGCAGGGCGGTTCCCAAGATGGGAGCCTCAGCCAAGATCTGCATCAAAGCTGCTAGTTTGTGAGGAAGACCCCCAAACACCAACAGTATTTTCACAGGTTTGTCTCATAAAGCTGCAATGTAGGTGATGGCTGAACTGCATTCCTTTCTGGAGCTTCAGATCACATGGTTGTTGGCAGAATTTAGTTTTGGGTAGATGTAGGATTGAGATTCCCACTTCCTTGCTCAACCAGGATCCATTCTCAGTTCTGAGGGGACCCTCGCAGCTCCTTGCCACATGTTCCTCTCACAGACCCTCTTACAACATGGCAGCTTACTTCTTCACAGTCAGCAGCAGAACCTGTCCAGTCTGCAAAGACAGTCTTATATAATGTCACATAATCGTGGAGGTGGCTATGCTATCACTTCTGCTATGTAAGTAATTTAATCAAGGGAGTAATTATCCCATTATATCCACAGATCCTGTTGGTACTCAAAGGGAGAGGATTATAGATGGCATGAACAACAAGGGGCAGGGACCTTGGGGGTCATCTGAGAATTCAGCCAACCACACCTAATCTTATATATATTTTTTGCATAAGTGTATTATTCTGATCTCTATCTCAAGTGTTTTGGGAAAATAAGTCATATAAGAAATTAAGAGAACATCTCACATTATATGATAAACTAATTCTAAAAATGGCCAGCTCCAATTATTTCCTTCCCTGCATCCATACCTCATGCAATGTGACTTTGCAGCTGATTCCAGAGATTCTGATAGTCTATAGCTTACTTTGGCCAATAGAATGTAGCTGAAGTAGTAGTATAAGAGTACCCAGCCTAAACCTGGAAAGGGATTGCATGTTTTTGCTCTCTTTGTCTTGGAACCGCACCATTAACGTTGTGGCAAGCCCAGGCTGCCTGCTACAGAATGACATAATGTGAGGGGCAAAGGTAAGCCTTCATCTTGGCCAGTCCCAGATCGGCTAGCCCCCAAGACCTAGGAGTGAGGTTACCTAAGACTAGCCAAGCCTGTTCCAGATCAGCAGACCCTCCCTGCCAATCCATAACCTCAGAAGAAAGGACAAATGATTGTTGTTTTAAACTATTAAAATTTGGTATTGTTTGTTATATGGCAATAGCTAACTGATGTATGTGGGGAAATGAAACAAAGGACTTGACTGTGTGGTGGAAATAAAGTATTCGAAAAAGGCATAATTAATTTGCCTTTATAGTACCCTCAAATTTGTTTCATATACTAAATCACTCCTACTGACGGTGGGATGTTTTCAATCTGTGTGTTCAAATAATTTTCATTCAAAAAACTAATGAGTGACCTTAGTCCTTTCTAAAATGAATAGAGCAATAAAGAGATACAGAAATCAAATGGCAAAAAAAGAAAAAAGAAGGAGAATTCTGCTGTGCTGTTTTAGACACAGCTGCCCTAATGGAGAAATGTGCATTTTCTACTTTCCTTGCAGTTTTTCGGTTTAGAATTACTTTAAAATAAATCCCAATGAAAGCAGTAATCAATTATGTCAAGAAGAAAACAAAGTTTGATCTGAAAATACTAACAGAATCTAACATTTTAGAAATTAACTACTGTGTCATATCCGGTGGCAACATTGTATGCAATTGCTTAAAGATAAATTGTACAATCAACTCTTGGGTCTTTCCATGTGGATTATCTTTTTTGTAGATTATTAATGGAAAACATTTATTCCAGGATTTTATCCCTCATCTCCTCCATGTATTTTTCTACTACCTTTCTGACTACTACCCATCACAGTGTGCAAAAGGGACCAAAATTTAGTGAAATACAATAATAATTCATTTTCACTGCATCATGCAATAAGGTGCTAAATATAAGTAAATTTTCAACATAACCTGAAAGTTATCCAGAACTCTTGCTTTAAAAAAAAAAAGCTGTAACTATTTTGGTATAAATTTTTCCAAAATGCATTTTACCTCCTGGCTGGTGTGGCTCAGTGGGTTGAGCGCTGGCCTGTGGACTAAAAGGTCGCTGGTTCAATTACCAGTCAGGAACATGCCTGGGTTTCGGGACAGGTTCCCCATTGGGGGCATGCAGGAGGAAACTGATCAATGTATCTCTCACACATCAATGTTTCTCCCCTCCTTGCCCATCTCACTAAAAGTAAATAAAAAAGATCTTTAAAAAATGTATTTTATATTCCTCTTCCTTATGAAGCTAAATGTACTTTACACTTTAAGTAAACCTTTATTGTACAGGTATTTTAGCTGATGTTAAAAGGATGCAAAGGTGAATCAAAACAGGATTTCAATTGCAATATTTTACCTTTTTATGGCTGAGTAGTATGTTGTCTTGAGAGAATCATGCTAAATGAAGTAAGTCAGATGAAAAAGGTCAAGAACCCTCTGATTTCACTCATATGTGGGACAAAACAAAAAGCAGCAAACAAAACAAATTCATAGATACAGACAACAGTGGTGGTTTCCAGAGGGGAAAGGGAGGAGGGGAAGGATGAAGAGGGTTGCAGGGGCCAAATACATAGTGACAGAAGGAAACTAGTCTTTGGGCGGTGAGCACACAATGGAGTAAGTATACAAGCATTGCATTATAAAGCTGTATAATGTTATTAGCCAATGTTGCCCCAATACATTCAATTAAAAATTTAAAAAACCCACAGGATTTCGGCCTCAAATGGTTTACAGCTGAACGAGGGAGGATGGATGATAAGACATGCACACAGACGACTCCAGTGTTAAGGTCATGAAAATGGTAAAGAAAAAAATGTATGAATTCAGAGGAAGTATTGAACCCCTTAGTAACATGAGAGAAAGCTTTGTAGAGTTGACCCATGAGGACAAGGGGCCTGGGACTAGAGTGAAGCAAGTGAGGCTCTTGCCCCAGGTGCAAAATTTAAGGGGGGACCAGAAAACACAGTAATCAAGGTATGTAATATTTTAATGTATAATTTTTAAAAGTCAAAATTAATACAAAATGTAAAGGAAGACTGGATCAGTAGCAGTACCGTGCAGAGCCGTGCTGGAGTTGGAGACAAAAAGAGAAATCAGTGAAAGGCTGTTCAGGGCTGGTGACACTAACTAGGAAATTATACCGTTTTCTAAAATTAGTGTGCTGTGAAAAAGTCGTGGTCTACTGCAAGGAATATCAACTTTTGTGACATTTGCCACTTTCTACACTTTTGGGTGACACACCCTGAGTGGAATATTGAGGAGGTAAATTACACTTGTGGTCCATCCTTAAATAAGAGCAGATATTGATCTCAGGCAGTGTGTTTCCTAACTAATTAGGGTTGGTTTGGTTTTTCTTTTTAAGATTTTATTTATTTATTTTTAGGGAGAGGGGAAAGAACCGAGAAAGAGAGGGAGAGAAACATGGATGTGTGAGAGAGAAACATTGATTGCTTGGTTGTCTCTCACAAGCTCCCACCTGGGGACCTGGCCCACAGCCCAGGCATGTGCCTTGACCTGGAATTGAACCTGCAACCTTTGGGTCCACAGGCTGGTGCTCTTTCCACTCAGGCACACAAGCTAGGGCCCAATTAAGATTTTTAGATAGAATCTAAAACCTGATACCATTTTTCAAGTTGTAACTCAGAATATTGGGTCAGAATTGTACTGCTCTAACAATTATATTAATGTGATTTTTTTTTTCTCTACACTTTCTGCTAGAAACAGCTCTCTTTAGGCAGCCTGAGGGGCATCCTTCAGCCTTGGGGCAAATTAAGATTGTTAAACAGGAATTCAAAAAAAAAGCAAGCAAGCAAGCAAGCAGTTTGGCCTCTGACTTGGAAAATTGAATTTTTAAATATGCAACAAAACTTCCAACGTCAACTTTATCAAAAGAAAAGGAATTTCTACATTCCCTTATCTTCTACTTTAACTAATCCAGAAAGGATGTGATTCAGATCAGGGAATGTTTTCCATAGTGAAGGTAAGTATCCCATCCACCTTTGGCTTGGCCGAGGCTGGAGGCCACAGGAGTTTGCTGCCCTAGGTAAGGAGGATATAGTATATAGGAAGTGAAAAGCTCAACATTTGCTTCTTCTCATACAAAGAGATTTAGAAAGGAGATGAGCAAAAGGGGGAAGGAAATGAGCACCTCTGAAAATAGCATGTCTGAAATGACAAGACCAGAAGGGATTTTCCCCAATTCAATTTTAAGGTATGGGAGGACATTGCCCCACAGGCTGCCCTGGCTTCAACTTCAGGGACAGCCCAATTAAGGTCAAGCAAAGAATGCTAAGGCAGAGGAAGACCCAGGTTTAGTTAATCTGAGTCCAAGTAAGGCATGGACAGAACTCAAAACTTCTCCCGTGCTCCCAAGGGAGAACGAAAGGTAACTGAAATGAGAGCAAAAAGGATTTCTGGGGCACACCGTGGCAAGAGACAATGTCACCTCATAGCAGAGACCATGTGATAAACTGCCTAAGCCAAGACCAGAGAGGTGTGCTAATGTGAACCATAGTAATGCCAAGTAAACAGGTATGCACAGACGTGCACAGGCTATGTAATGCATGGTCACAGGTAGAAGGATTCCAGGTACTGACCAAGCCAGGAAAGTACTCCCAGTTATACTAGCTGTCCCCATTAACAGCTTGTGTGATCCAGTTTATTCCTTAGCCTGCTTGGTAAGATGTGAGCACGGAGACAAAGAACAATTTTACAAAGACAAGGAGGGCCAGAAGACACCATGAGGTGGACACTCTTAAAGCCCTGCCCAGAGCCCCTTGGATCTCTTTACAGGTTCTGTGTGCACCCACCCTGCCACCCCCTTTAAGTGAGGCTCTTCTTTGGAGAGATGCCTTCTGACTACTGGAACAGCTCCATCTGTCTGCCATCTAGAGCTAGAAGTGTCCTGGGAGTGGACCTTACCCAGTGACTGATGGGGAAGGGAGAGAGGGATGTGTGCTGGAAATAAGAAAGCTCAATCTCTTCATTTTAAATCCTCAAGTCCAGGCTACTTTGGGAAAGAACATGACTACAGAGTTCCCCTGCAAGATCAGGTGGAAGGTACCATTCATCTGCCTTTGCCTGAAATCGTACCTTTAGTTGGCTGGCTCCCTTTTACACTTCATCTATTTTTTATTGGTTTCCTCCTATTATTTAGTATTGCTTTGGTTCTGTTTGAGTTTCCTAAGATGAATGCTTAATTCGCTTATTTTTATTCTTTTCAGTGTGATAACATTTAAGTCAATGAATTTTCCTCTGAGTGCAGTTTTGATGTAATGCTTTGAGTTTTAATAAAATGTTAATATAATAGTCATCTATTTCTAAATATTCTGTAACTACTGCCTTGATTTCTTCTTTGATCTACAAGATCAGTTGGAAGACTATTTTATAACATCCAAGTGCTTGTTTCCACGTAATTAAATAGAACTAGATATGAAAACATTATGTCCACATAAAAACCTGCACATGAATGTTCACAGCAGCCTTATTCATCGTAGTCAAAGGAACAGAAACAACTCAGATGGCCATCGACTGATGAATGCATAAACAAAATGTAGGTCATTCATACAATGGAATATTATTTGGCAGTAAAAAGAAATGATGTATTTATACATGCTACAACATGGATGAACCTTGAAATCATTATCTTAAGTGAAAGATGCCTGTCACAAATAAGCACATGTTGTGTGATTCTATTTTTTGTAAAATGTCGAAAATAGGCAAACACACAGAGACAGAAAGTAGGTCAGTGTTTGCTGGGACTGGGGGGAGGAGAGGGTGGGAACTGCACACAGGGATTCTTCGGGGGTGATCAAAATGTCATGAGATTAAATAAGGGTAGTGGTTAAACAACTTTGTAAACATACTAAAACCACTGAATTGTACATGTTAAGAGTGAAATTTATGAGATGTGAATTATATGTCAATGAAACCCTCATTTTTAAAAAAGACACTGTTGTACAACATGTTAAAAGACATTGGTTGATCCTATGTCCACATACTACATCCACAGGATCCCTATCTATATACCCTGTACCTGTAAATTGGTTGTTTCCATATTCATATCCAGAAAAAATATATAGATATAATTTTTAAAATGTAGTACACCTACATAAAAGTACACACAAAAATGCACAACCTGATGAATTTTCTAATGATGAACGCACCTGTGAAACAGCTGCCTTGGTCAAGTTAGAGGACTTTAATACCAGCACCATAGAAACGCCCTGAGAACCCCTCCCAGAGTTGGGAGGTGAGGAGCATTTCTGTAATGAATCCTAATCTCAAGGCTGTTCCTGGGAAACCCAGCCTCAGGCAGTGTGAATACGAGGGTCCCTTTTTTGTCCCTTCTCCAAACACCCAGAAGCCCTTTTTGGGAAAAGGGGGGGAGGATAAAGGAAACCCGGGAGGCTAAGCTTTTACCTGAAAGAAATAAAATCAGAAGTTATACTTTGAATATCCTGAATTCTTGCAGTAAAAGGAGATGGCTGAAACTGAAAAAGACTGAAATAGTCATTGGTGAGCAGACATTGTCTCAGCCACCCAAGGACTAGAGCATGGGGGAGAGGTCGGAGCGACTCCAATTCCCTGCACATCCAACGACACCATGCGAGTTTGTCAGGCAACCCCACAGGAGAGACACCCCACATGAGGCACAGAGCTCAGTGACCGGCACAGAGCCATGCCCTCTGAAGGGTAGTTATTCACCACTGCCTCGTCCTGTGACCCCACAGAACTTCATTTAACCTCCCTTGGCCTTTGAGTCCTCAACTATAAATATAGGGAAAAATTCTGAATTCCACGTGCCTTTCACATCAGTGGTAATCTAATTGTACCTGGTTCAAAGATCTTCCACTTTTACATCAGAAAAGGCAAATACTTATCTGTGTAAAGGACCAGCACCCATAGGTTCCTGCCCTAGAGGGGCTGTGGTGAAGTGACAGGATTCCAGAAGTCAGAGCAAGGGTTCAAGTTCCCTTGTGACCATCAGCTCACTAGACTATCAGGGTTAGCTTTCAGGAGGCAAGTCAGCCCCTTAATGAAAGAACACACTCTGCTGTCCCTTTGACAATAAGTTAAATTCATTATCCTATGAAAAAGGCTTGGGGGTGGTCAGCTATAAGCCAATAGTTCACTACTTTAAAAGTCCAATCATTGAAAATGCTGTAGTGAAAGAAGCTAAGTAAGAAGGGGACTAGTGCTAAAGAATATGCTAGTGAGATGGCTCCTACAGTTGAGTACCCGGTTCTGACATTGTGAGGCTTTGTAGGATCGTAAAACCCACCACAACAGAAGAATTCATTCACAGCTCCTTCAAATAATATTCAAGATTATTCATCACCTGGTTCTTCATATTCCTTGTAAGTCATTTCCCACCAATTCTGTTGCCTGGTGGGTCACAGAATATTACTCTGCTATTCCCCCCAAACACCTCCTGTGTTTTCACACCAGCTCTTCCCTATTCTGGGCAATTTATATATGTTATATTAGACAATTACCATTTTTTCTTTAAAAAGTCAGACTCATGCCCTGGCTGGTGTGCTCAGTGGATTGAGCGCTGGCCTGAAAACCAAAGGGTGGCTGAGTCCATTCCTAGTCAGGGCACATGCCTGGGTTGCAGACCAGGTCCCTAGTCGGGGGCGTGAGAGAGGCAACCACACATTGATGTTTCTCTCCCTCTCTCTAAAAATAAATAAATAAATAAATTGTTTAAGTCAGACTGAATAGTCAAATGGATGGGATCATGGGTTTTAAAAAATACAGCTATAAAAGACAATTTGAGGAATAATCAAGTTGAATATGGCCAGGATATGCGATGATTGTAGGGACGTGTCACTAATGGCATTACAGTTGGGTAGCGGAATGCCCTTTTCGGAGATGCACATGAATTATCTAAGATGGAACGCTTCATGTCTGTAAGTTACTTCCAAATGGATCAGAAAATAGAGAGAGAGAAGATAAAGTAAATATGGCAAAATGGTAACAATTGTTTTATCTAAATATAGGTATTCAGATATTAATAGATATTAATTGAGTTTTTTCGGTGTTCCATTATATTTGAAAATTTTCATAATGAAAAGTTGCAGGGGGTGGAGGGAATCGAAGTTCCTCATATCATCCTAAGTCAGACATAATATGTGGCTTAAAAAAAAGGAAGAAGAAGGAGGAGAAAGTACCCTAGATGTCATCTCTTCAGTGAGGCCTACTTTGACTTCTGTGTTGTAGGTCCACGTTTTACCCTGGTACCAGCACCAGTATAGGGCATTCTTACTGACATAAAGGCAGCAGGATAATTTATCGACCAACCGTGTTTGGTTCTCACTATTTTTTTCCTCTCTCACTTCCCAGACCCAAGCAGGACTCAAGGGAGTTTGGCCCAAAGTGCCAAAATTGGGTAAGTGCCTCTTGAACTGTGAAGTCCTTCTTAAGTATATTTAGTCAAGTTACCAGTACAAAAATTTCTACTATTAGAGTTCAGAACCCCAACACTGGAAACTCAAGTAATCATAGACCTCTTTATGAAAACAAGCAGTAAGCAAGAAAGGTCTTAAGAAACAAAATCCAAATTGAACTGGGGAGAAGGTATTCTTTGTAGGATGTACATAGGATTTGAATAAATATGGCAAAGATAGAATGGCCAAGTTTATTTATATGCAATGAAATATATGCATATTATATTTATTCATTTCTTTGGTACCTACAACTATTTATTGGTACCCACTGTGTAGAAAGCACTGTGCAAAGAACTTAGGGTATAGTGGTAAGCAAGACAGATAATGTCTAATGTCCTAGATTAGAGATTGAAGAACCTCAGGGATGTGGATGAAATACAACCCACCACTTATTTTTGTAGATGAACTTCTATTGAAACAAAACCATACTCATTTGCTTATATCTTGTCTGTGGCTGGTTTTGCACTACGGCAACAGAATTGAATAGTTGTAACAGAAACTTTATAGCTCACAAAGTCTAAACCATTTACTATTAGGCCCTTTACAGAAAAAAGAAATTGTTGACCCTTGCCCTATAGCATACAGCATTGTGGGCTGATAGTTATTTGTTAAATAACTACAAATAAATTAGAAGTGCCGCTTTGATTGGGGCCAGGAACATGAGATATGGTACCATTAGAATATATAATAAAGGAACTTGACCTAATCAGAGCAATAAGAGACATCCTCAGAGAAATGAAAATTGAGGTCAAGGCTAAAGGTTGAGCAGCAGCTGAGCAGATGGAGTAGAAAAAGAACATCCCACACACAGAGAATATCACACGCAGAGGCCCTATAAGAATATGATGAATTCAAAGGAATAAGCAAAACTTCACAGTGATTGTAGTATCACGAGGAGAACCGGGTACAAAAGGAGACAGGAAAGGAAGGCACAGGCCAGACCACAAAAAACCTTGCAGGCCAGGCTGGGAGGTTGTCTTTAAGTTTATAGTAAAGGAAATCCATTGACATATCTTAAGCAGATGAGTGATATGATCCATTACACTCTAAAAGCATCACTCAAGCTTCACATGGGGGAAATAGGAATGATGTCATATTCCTCATTGCCTAAATCCCTGCTTTGTTTACCTACTTTGCCACTCAGACTCATAAAGACAGGGGATCATGATTTTACCAGACTTCCCAGGGATTTCTATGTTGTCTCTGAATGTCAGCCCCATAAGCAGAGCCCTTATCTTTTGATTTTGTCCCTCGTTGCAGCCTGAGACAGATAAGGCAAAAGCCTTATCCCAAGTTGGCATTGCCAGGCTCACCTGGCCACAGGTGAGATATCCTAATGGCCCACTTGGACCAACACAGTTGGCTTACACCACACCTACCCAGGATCAAGTTTTGCCTGCCTGTCTTAAACTCATCCCATTTCCTGTGGTTGGTCCACGGCCCTTACATTGGGTATGTAGAGTTTGCAAGCTCTCGGGTCCCCTTGGTGTGGCTCATGCAAATGTTTATCCAGAGCTCCATCTTATCTGCTTCTACAATTCCATGGCTTTCAGAAGAATTCAACACTATTAATTATCAAAGCCTAGCATAGAATCCAGTGCCTGGTATCAGAGTGAATTGCCGCCATACCTATCCAATTATATGAGTTATGAGTTGGAACCTTAACACCTCTCTCCATAGCACGTCCAATTCTGTCTGCTGTAGACACAGCTCTTGAATTTTCTCACTTGCCCATCTCAATGGTTTCACAGATGAAGGGTTATATCTTGCTCACATTTCATGTTCATCGTGGGTCAGCTGTGTACTGTCACATGTTCTCTTCACTCTGTGGTCCAGGCTGATGGAGTGGTCTTTGCCCAGAACATTGCAGGCTGTGTGGCAGAGAAAACAGAAAATATGGTGAACTTCTTGCTGGCTCTTGCATCTTCTGCTCACAAATTCCCATGTCGAAGCAAGGAAAATGGTCCCAACTTGCCCCACAGAAGTAGCACAAGTGAGGGAGTAAAACCAACTATGAACAAAGAACTTACAGAACTGATAACTGAGTATGAGTGGGGAGGGAGAGAAGGAGTCAGAGGTACAAATATTCTGAGCTCTTCAGGAAATTGTTAAGAAAGGCAGTCTCATGCATACAGTCTTTCAACCCCCACTGGGCCACATAAGAATCAGCGTTGGGCCTGGAACACTGTCTTATCAAGACATAAAGAGCTTGCACAGCCTGTGCTGGGCTTATCACCTTGTATGGGAATATCCTTCCTTGTTTCAGGCTCAATGCTGCTCTTTTGTTCTGCTTAAAACGGGTGCTTCAGATGGCACCTGGCCAACTCCACTTCTAGCTCGGTCTCTGTGAAGAAGGAACAGGGGTCCTTTCTCTGCAGTACAACAGGGGTGCGCCTGGGTGAGTGGCCCTACACTGGCTGCAGGAGAGACCCACTAACCCTGGGGACCTTCACATACTTTTGAAGCTGATCTTGCTCTGTTTCTTCTCTACGTAAGGAAAGTGCTGTTCCACCCAGTGCTTGACTATGCTGTGTTTTCCTTGGTGGTTCTGATACCAAATGCAATGAGCAGAAATGCTCCGAGTCATCCTTGGGATTGGTAACCAGTGAATGGTACCCTGCCCTACAACTCTCCTCCCTTCATCATGTTATTGGTAGAGCAAATCACAAAAGCCCTGCCCGAGTTCCAAACAGGAGTATATAGTCCTCTTGCAGGCAGAGGAAATGCATGTAGGCGCTGTGGGCTGAGGTTCAGAGAGAAGGTACAAGTCCCTGGGATGTCTAGAAAATCATGGCTCACTGCTGTCTTTGGGATTCTGAGTGGCAAAGCAGGTTAACAAAGCAGGGGTGCAGCCAACAAGGAACATGGTAGGGGACAGTCATTGAAAGTGGGGTACAGGTTGAGTGCTTAGTCACAGGACATGAAGTAAAGAGAGGAGAGACCAAAGCAAGGGACCTAACAGGTCCCACAGTAGTGTCTGGAATGAAGGGACTGAGGAAACTATGAAAGAACTAACAGAATTGATGATCCGGTATGGGTGGTGAGGGAGAGAAAGAGTCAAAGGTACAAATATTCTGAGCTCTTCAGCAAAGTGTATGGTAGCACCTTGTCGACTTTGTCGACTCAGCAAAGCTGGAACTATACTTTCCAGGATTCATTCCCTCTTTAAGTTCAGGCTAGTATTTGCTGCAAGAGACATTTTGTATGGACTTTGGAAGGCAGAAGTGAAGCAGTAGCGATAGATTTTTAGCCCCTGATAGTCAGGTTGCTGGACACTGTGGCAGCTCCTATACATTGTCATTGATCCACATGGGACAGAGCTGACTCGCAGCTCCTCCAGCTCCCACCAGATGTCTGCCGTGAGCTTTCTGAGTGCTGTCCCAAAGCAGGGCACCTCCACTGCAAAGGGCACCAGAGTACCCTGCAGGACACCCTCAGCACCAAGGTTGGAATTTTAATAAGAAATGGATATGGGTTTCAGTTCATCTGCACAGATTTCAGTAGGTCCTAGCTCTTGTCCACATGTCTTTCCTTCCTGATGGGTGGCTGACCTACAGAGACTTCAGGCTCAACTCCCAATTTAGAGCATATGCTTCCCTCAACTCCTCTGCCCCCTGCTCCCACGACGGTAAGGTTTCATCTTACTAACTCATGCACAGCGGTCCTGTTTCTCCCATTGGACCTGACAGTGTATGCATCTTAAATCCTTTGACATGATGATAATGTTTGGCCCTAACATGTGGGGTTTTCTCTGTCTCTTTAAAGAATGTTCTGAACTACAAAATCAAAGGTATGTATGAGTAAACTCACCTTGTAGAAAGTCACAGCTATGGTTGTGGAATACGTGCCCATTTACTGTCTATCTCTTAAGGTAGTCCTTATGGAATGACATATATATGATATTGGCTTAACTTTTCTCCTGTGAGTCATACAGAGAAAAAACAGTTGCAGGAGACCTTGACCAAGGCCGCGCAGTGAGTCTTGCCAAAAGCATAGAAAATGTAATCAACTCCCTCTTCCCACTCAAGTTTGTCTCTCAAGTAAACATGATACTCAAAGCTTTCCTCTGCAACCCACCCACTCAAATTAGAAGCAGAAGTAAGTTGGCCAAGTTCAATGCTGACTTGTACTTCCCTTTCAGGAAGCTCTTATTTTCCTTCACGAATGCCCAGTGTCAGTTGGCTCCAGTCCCCTGCCATCGGCACCAGTGCTTCACACATTTTATGTTTCTCCCAGTTACAGGTGTAACACGCATAGTTAACACGCCCAGTATTCACCAACTTAGCGCATAATACCTCCCACAGCTCTTACATTTGTGTGCTGAGGTCTCCAGCTGCCACATCAGAGGAATCCATTTATTTTCAGGAGCTTCCCTCCTCTACTATGTGCAGAAAGACTCATTCACCTTCTGGATACAGTCCTGGGTGTTTTTTATCACAGGTTATGGATTGTATTAATATATCTCATGAAATAATTTGGACCAATGTTGTGTGGAGGGGAGCTGAAATGGCCCCAGCAGGTTCGGTGAGGTTGCATCCTGGGACCTCTGCCTTGGGCAAGCTGCTACAGGAGTATAGGGGCAGGGAGGGTCATCCAGTCATGAATATATTAAGCCAGGGCTGTGGGAACTAACCGGTTCCAGGCTCCAGGACTGGTACTTTAGAGAGGGTGCCCACCAGCTGAATCTCAGTATAAGAAAGCCATACTTGGGCTGATGCTGATATTCAGGGCACCCAGATTAATGGGTAAAGAACAGTGGTGGACTGATGTCAGTAAGACTCACTCTCAGCACCATCTGTTGGTGAGCCTGGGCTTCCAAACGCATCACCAAGATTGATAAGGTTTGATTTAGGAATAGTACTGGCTTAAGCCTGCGTGTAGGTTGAAGTACCTGCTGCTAAACAGGGCTAAGACAAGTAAAACACAAAGCTATAGACAATGATTTTTCTGTGATGGCTAGTGGGTTTGGTTAATTTTCCTCTAAAGATGGTAACTACTTCGATGTCAATCATGAGAAACAGGGCCTTAGGCAGGAAAGTAGACATTTGGAGGTGAATCTAGTTCTCCTGCCCAGACCTTAAAGAGGGAGAGTTTCTAGGTTTGGGATCCTTCGTGGTAAGTGCTAGGGTGATTACTGCCACCTGGAGAAAGGAGTAGAGGAAAGTAATTTTAGAGGGGGTCTACAAGTTCTGAAGAGCAGGCCATATTTTAGAAACCACATATCTGGCTTCATAGTACTCTTAGTATTTGTTATAACTATTTGTTTCCCATTTGTTATCTTTTATCTGACACAATGCTTCCCACCCCTGGCTGCACATTACCGTTATCTGGGAGCTTTTAAACTGACCTCCCCTCTGAGCCCCACACAAATGAATTCAGTTAGAATCTCTGAGGGAGGGGCCCAAGCACACTATATTCAGTATTTCTCTCTCTCTTTCTATCATAAGTATATATAAAAAATACAAAATTTATATATATATATGATCAGTGTATATATATAAAATCAATATACATATATGATCAGTATTTATGAGGTGTATATTTAATCAGGATATACACAAAATGATTATATATTTATATATGTACATATATCTGTATACATATACATATATTTCTATATTTTTATTTATAATATATATTTATCTGGTATATATGTATTAAAAACTTTTGTGCATCAAAGGACACTTTCAGAAAAGTGAAAAATAACTTACAGAATAAGAGAAAATATCTGGACATCACTTATCTGATAAGGGTTTAATATCCAGAATACATACAGAACTCCTACAACTCAAGACTGAAAAGACAAATAACCCAGTTTAAAAATAAGTGCGTGACTTGAATGAACATTTCTCCAAAGAACACGTACAAATGATAAGCCTGTGAAAAATATACAATAGATAGGCACATGAAAACAGGCTGAATATCACTGGTCATTAGGGAAATGCCAGTGAAACCACAATGAGATACCACTGCCAACTTACCGGATGGCTATAAACAAACAAACAAATGAAGAAAAGAAAATAACAAGTGCTGGCAAAAATGCAGAGAAACTGGACCCTTGCTCATTGGTTACAGGAATGCATAATGGTGCAGTTACCGTGGATACTTCCTCAAAAAGCTAAATGGGATTACCATATGACCCAACGATTCCATTCTTAAATGTGTGCCCCCCCAAAATTGAAAACATGGACTCAAGTAAATAGATACTTATAGGCCATGTTCATTGCAGCATTGCGCATAATAGCCAAAGGGGGAAACAACCCAAATGTCCACTGACAAATGAATGGATAAATAAAATGTGGTAGATCCGTGCCATGGAATATTATTTAGCCATAAAAAGAAATTAAATTCTGACCCATGCTACCAAATGAATGAAAGTTGAAAACATATGCTAAGTAAAAAAGCCTGACACAAAAGGGAAATTATTGTATGGATTTACTCATATGAAATACCTAATGTAGGCAAATTCATAGAGACAGGAAGTAGATCAGAGGTTAATGGGAGGCTGAAAAGCGGGGAGACTGGGAGATTGTTGCCTAATGCGCACACAGTTTCTCTCTAAGGTGATGAATAAATTTGGAAATAGAGAGTTGTCACGGTTGTACAACACTGTGAATGTAATTAATGCTGCGTAGTTAGTGTAAAAATAGTTAAAATGGTGATTTTATGTTCCATATGTTTTACTACAATAAAACTATTTTTTTAAAATTCATGAAACTAAGTACTACTTTATTTACTATATTCTCCCAATTTCCCGTCAGTTAAATGTCAATGAAATTAATAGGAAATTCGAAGTTACTTTTGATGAGAGCAGGAATGCATTGCTAATTTATGCCAGAGACTAAATACAGATGTTGTCATAGTATAAATATTAGCACCACATGGCATTAGTTCATAGGACACTCAGGAGACCTCCCTGAATCTGGAGGAAGGCTTCACAGACCACTGGTCTAGAAGAAAATGTATTATGGAGTATATATGCTCTGATTCTAGAAACACAGATTTCCTTTCCCCTCCTGATTTAATTAAGTTTCTCTTTAAGACAATCCTATTACATGTGGATTTACTATAGATGAGATTAGTTTTTAAAAAGAAAATAAACACAGAAGGCAATGTGGTCTTTGAGTAAGAAAATCAATTTAATTTGTCATTATTCAGAACTGGTGTTTTAAAGGAAAAACCCATCAATTTTAACTGTCTCATGTTTCTATATTGTGAAACAAGCCATCATAATACAGGTTACTTAGATATTGCCCAGGAGGTATAACTCAGCAGTAGAGTATGAGCTTAGATATTACCAATAGGCTCCAGTAAAATTTTGAAACCTGGGAACACAGGTAACCACTTTTTTGAGTCACTGGTCTTTTTCAATGCTGAGTATATATTTAAGCATGCAAAAACAGTGCATGTAGGAGTCCCTTAGAAATTCAGATACAGAATTTCCTTTCATCTGATCATGTACAGGTGGATTAATACAGATAATATGAACAAAGAATGATAAAAAGACGTCACGTTGAATATTCAATAATCCATTACTCAAAGATAAAAGTTTTCTAATAGCCATTAAAAAGAAAATCAAAGAATATATAAATTTTAATTTAGCATAGCATTGCATGACCTCATAGCTTATGTGAGGCTTCCAAAGCATCTAGCAACAGATGAATTATTGGTCATTGACTAAGAATTTGCAAATGCCAAAGGTAAAGAAAATCGGACTACTCCAAAAAGATTTTAAATAAGAAGTTAAATTCCCCATAGTAAAAACCTTATGGAGAACAGTTATGAATTTAGGCACGACTGAATAAAACTGCAGTTAAGAAAGCCAATTATTTTTATAGGGAAAATAAATTTTCCTATGATAATTCAGATAAAACTGGTAAATGGATAACTGCCTTAATAAAAGGGAGAGAAAAAGCTCAACATAACAGCAATTTATACAAAACAAGGAGTCATAATGAGGAAAGAGATAAGGAATATCTTTAAGGCATATTATGAGAGTATATAAATCTGAGAACCTGGTAAGTATAGTAGATTTAGAAAGTTTGGAAGAAATAAATTGAAATCTTATATTTCTTCTTAAATAAAACTTTTCTTAAACATGAGAGAGTCTGCCTACCTTGAAAGTGTGCCTATAGAACCATCCCAAAATTTGGAGAGCCCTAAACAGGACCCGAAATTTCTGTTGACACATTTCAATGATATGGAAGACTCAACCCCATTTTGAAGATACTGTGTTCTATTGAATTGCTCCTAATTCAATTAAGTGATGCTGTGAAAAATCATTTACCTGTATAAGTCAGGACTCTCCAATTAAAAATGACAAAAACAAACTCAGGCTGGCTTAAGCAAACTAGTAGGCTAGGTTGATTACTGACCACTGGGAAAACCACAGGATTAGAGCAGCAGACGCTGAGCTTGAGGACTGGTGATCTGTATTTACCATTATCTGGATGTGCTTCCCTTTCAGCTTGTCTCCAGTCTCCATTTGCCTCTAATGTCTCCAGCCACCCCCAGTAGGACAGAATGAAGCTAAGCCTAGACAAGTCAGAATTTGAGAAATTAGAAGCAAGAGCGAGAACAAGAGGGAAAGAATGTCTTTCTGGCAACAGAGTTCTAGTTTCAAACTCTGAGACCCTCAAGACCAGGCGGGTTCCTGAAGCTGTTCCTCTGGTTCTGCTGACTACTGTAAAATCCTTCAACAAAACAAAACAAAACAAAACAAAACACCCTGTGGGCTCAAGCTGATGTGAGTTGAGTTTGCATCACTTGCAATCTAATCAAAAGAGTCCCACATTAATATAACTTTCCTCTCTGAATAATGCTGGAGAACTGACTTCCTGGGAAAGGAAATGTGTGAGTAAGTAAACTAATGTTTGAGATTTGTTGTTAAAAGGAGAGATGACAACATCAGAAGAGGGACTGGGGCGGGTTATTTGGGAGGCATGAAAGTGGAGGACAGCCAAATTACAGCGTTAAATTAAGGAAATAGAGTAAATGATATGAATACGTTATACTAACTAGCAAAGTTATTGATTTCCATGCTTGACAAGTATTTACTGGACACTCTTTATGTGTCAGGCATGGCAGTTTTAATAGAATAGTGATGTGGAAGCTACTATAAAATAGCCCTGGCAGGGTGGCTCAGTTGGTTGAAGCATCGTCCTGTACACCAAAAGGTTGTGGGTTTGATCCCCAAAGCACATACGGGATGTTCCCCCCCAACCCCTGCCCCTCTGTCTCTCTGTCTCTCTATTTCTCTCTCTCTCTCTCACTCATCAATAAATATATCCTCGGGTGAGGATTATAAATAAAGTAAAATATTTTATACATATAAAATATTTAAGGAAATAGAGCATTAGCAATATGGTGAGAGCCTCTGGGTGCTCATGTCTAATACACTTCGCTTTCTCCCCTGCTAGAGGTAGAGCTGGTTCAGGAGGCTGTGCTTAAAGCCACTTCTTGAGTTAAAGGGTGAGAGAATGGAAGCAGGGAATCTGGGAGGCACTTTCATGATTTGATGGTAAAATGAAGGAGAACAATAGAAAGAAAGCTTGAGAGGAGTGCAGAGTGAAGAAAAGCTTTTTAACTTAGAATGGAGCAGAAGTGAGCAAGTTTCTGGCTGAGGTGAAGGAGTCAGATAGGAATTAAGGATGCAAAAGAGATGGAAAGTTCTAACTAAGACAATCCACTCTCAAAAAAGTAAGAATGGTGGAAACAAGCCCTTTGGAATAAAATTCAGCTACATCCCTGAATGATCCATTCTAGTCATTAAGACAATTTCATTTATTCAATTTAATGTGTTTATTTTCCTTGTTCTTCAAATATTCCTTTAGGTAAAATATATGTTACATTAGCATAAACCATTTTTTTTGAAGCAGACAAATCCCATTGAAATTTTATAAAAGCAAAGAAATGGTTAAAACTCAACAAAACATTAGCAGAACACGCAGAGAGAAGAATGCTGCTGCGATTCCTTGAAGAATTGAGCCTGTAAGAGACAATTTCTTCATTTTTATTTCAAATAGTGCCACATGCATAAATCAATCTGTGGTCCCATTTTTACATTATTATCGAAAATGAATAAAAGAGCTACTTGGCTGTTGAAGATGTTACTCTATTTTTTCTCAACAAGATTATGCAATGATATCCCAATTTTAACCAGCAGAATGAGTTGGGTTATGGAACAATTTATTCATAGAGATAGGACTCGCTTCATAAAAGGTAGACTCTCATGAAACAATGTGAGCAAGGTCTGAGTATTATTAGTTGCGCCCCAGATATTTTATTCCCAGTTCTGATGATAGCGAAATACACTAAACCGGCATTTGATACCATTTAAATGTTTATATGCTTTGGAAGGGTTTAAATGATTTGGTCTCAAGAAACTACTTACAATATTCAGTTGATATGCCTCCTTACATACATCTTGTGAAAGCATTTATTAAAATTAATCAGTATTAACCTTCATTCTTGATTTAAAGGATACGGTGATCCAGGATGACATCTGTCTCCATAACTATATCCACCTGATATTAAACTGCTTTTGTTCATGTTTTAGGCAAAATAATAATACATCAAAGTATTACAAGCTCCGGCAGCATCTAATTATTTATCACTGAACATTTACCACTAAAATTATTTTAAATTTTCTTTCATCTAAAAAAACATAAACATTATATTATTATATTTCTGTTTCTGAGAGATATCACACATGAACTTATACTTAAGTCTCAATATCTTATGACTAGAAAAATAAAGTCACAGAATAGATCTCTAAGTAGGCCTTCAAATTGACTCATTTATTAATGATACAGTTAAGAGTATTCAATATAAATTGAAATGCTATGTAAATTTTCATAGGATTATATATTTATAAAAAAAAAAATCCACCACACTTACCTACATGGGGTATTATTATTATCCTCATCTTGGTAAATATTTGGAACATATTTCCAAGAGAAAAATAAAGTTCTTCTGTATGGACTACCATTGCTCTTGGGTAAGTTATTTAACCTCTGAGACTAAGCTGGTACCCCAAATAAGCTAGTTTATCCGTAGCTGACAGTCATGCCCTTGTTGCTCCTACCCACAGCCCTACTGGCAAATTACCACACCCACAGAAACAACTGAGTCATCATCAATCAGGCATGCCACTGGGCAAGAGTCGATTGTACTATTTGATATTTTGAGCTATGTCCTTTGGAATAGATAAACACTAAATTTAAAAGAAATGAAAATGTAAACACTGGATTAGAACATGAAATCATTTCTAGATATGGGTAGTGTATCAGCCAGAGTCCACTCAAGAAAGCAAAAATCATGCTGGGTATTTCAGACAGAGGTATTTAATACAGAGACTTGTCATGCAGGCATGGAAAGGCTGTAAGTAGAATGCTGAGGTAACGCACAGAAAACACCAGGAAAAGCTTCCACCTCTAGGGCTGAGCAAACAAATCGAAGAGGTAGGTGGTGCTTCTAGAACCCCGAAGCTCCGTGATATTGTGGAATAGGAAGGGACATCTCCATGGGACATCTAATTTTCTCTCAAATCTCTGAGGACGGGGTATAGCCAGGTGGGTGCTAGAAGGTCAAAGAGACAAGGCTTAAAGGTGATGGAAGTGGACTTCTGGGGCTAGTGTGGCAGGTGCTAGGACAGTCGATTAGGTGGGAGTGAGGGAGAGTAGTGGGGCTGCTACTCCAACAGCGTGGCTGCTACTTGTACCCTTGAGGGGCGGCTGCAGGCTAGCACTGGAAGTGACAGGAGAAGCTGGCTGCTATAGGTATAGCTGTCCTCTCCTGCTGGAGGGATATAAACCTGAGCTGGAAACCAGGAGAGGGCCTCCTATCCTCTCCTCCTGCCTTCCGATCTCCCATCAATTGGCAGAATCTATCTGGGAGTGAGCTGAAAGATGGAGTTTTGGAGTCCCTGTCCCAACATCACAAAGCAGCCTATAGGTAAGTGGGTTTGGGTCTGAGAAAAGTTGGCAAATAACTGGCACAGTAGTTGTGTGTATTTCCCAAATTTATAGTTGAATATCTATGGGATGGTAAGGACTGGTTCATTGGTTAAAGAGAGGTATGTTTTGCTGTTAGAAAAGTCTCATGAGCCTCTTGGGAGACAATTCTCAATGGACCTCTTGTGTTTCTGCATGTCTTCTGAGCAGGAGCAGTGACAATTTTGTTATCCACTATTTATTTCAAGAAAGTTCATATAACATTCTTGAAAAAGGTACAGACACAGATATAGATAATGTATCTCCCTGGGATAGAGAGAAGGGCTGTTTGTTATCCAATGTAATAAAGACACTGTTTCCCCCAGGGCAAAGGTTTTAAACGTTCACTTGCATGAGACATCAAGAAGATTATAGAAGACTTGGCTTTGCTAAACTGTGGTTCCTCAGCTGCATCTCCTTTGTGGGACCTGCGGGGCAAGAGGACTCTGTGTGAATATAAAACTCATGCTCCCTGTTGTGCCTTGAATAATAAAGTCCTTTGTCTCTGACCCAGGAATCCCGTATCTTCTGTCAACATTCATATGGCAGGCTAACCCATTTGCTTGCAAGTAGGGTAAAATCTCAGATCCTTCACAGTTTTTGAGAGAAACTGTTATTCAATTCAACAGACATTTCCTGTGAAGCTACTGCTTACCCAGCTTTCTCGGGCATGTCCAATGTACACAGGATGAGCACTCTCTGCCCTCAAGCAAGACACAGTGTAGAAGGAAAGGAATATAATCTGCCACCACCTCCATCATCACCGCCATTGCCTCTATCCCATGAAAACTTGGCAGAGATTGTTGCAAGTCAGCTACCATGAATCGCTCTGCTGTTCGTCTTCTAAAATATTGTTAATAGTCTTCATCTGCCATTGCCTCCTCTCTTACTGTTTTTGCCATTTGGGTTTATTCTTTGCTGTACTTTTGGTGAGGAAATTGTCAGAGGTCTTCTCCCTGGCCTATTTAAACAGAAGTCTTTAAACTGTCATTTTTTATCTGACATGCTATGTATCTTTTTTTTTATTTGTTTCTGTACATACTAATGAACTCTAACTTTCAGGATCCTGCCTTATAAAAGGATAGTTGCTTTGACATCATTTTAGGGGGTGGAAATGGTATACACGCCTCCACCAATAGAATCTTGCTTCAGGAACTTTATTCTCTTTGGGGGGAAAATACTTTGACCCATTAACCATCATTAACATTGACATGCAAATGAGTTTTAAGTCTTTTTTGATAGGGGGAAAACCCAGAGGCCTCCTTTTAGGATTCTGGATTCTGATGATGATTTGCAAAGGAGTGTCTGCTGGAGGAAAGAGCTGAGGCTGGGATCTCAAAATACAACTGACCTACTTCACAATTTTACTTGGGGCCAGCAGAATATTTTTTCACTGAGCTGAGATGTGTACCTCTCCAAGTCTCTAACTTTCCAGGAAATAAATAATGTATTGAACCCAAAAATCTTACTGAAGCTTCAACTACCCCTGATCTACCCTTTGCAAGGAAGAGAGAAAGCACAGCTTCTGCATCTTCTGTCCATTAAAAGAGATCAGTTTACCTTTTTACCAGCTTAAACAAAATAGCAACTCAATGGTCCTCCTAGGACTAACCAAATAAGAAAATCATGCTCTAATCAATGTTACTGCTAGGCTTAATAGTTTTCTGATATTTGGTCTAAATTTTATTGCTGTCAGTTGAGTATCTCTTTTTAAGCAATTCTATTTGCCTCTCAATTATGTGCATATGTTTCATGTAATACATCTCCTTGTGGCAGGAGAGGAAAAGGATGCTGAGAATGACATTGGTTATTTAGTTTTTCTTGTTATTACAATCAATGGTTTCTTTATGATCGTTTTGCTAAACCAGGCATTTATTAGGGTTTTTATTTTGGGCTCAGTGAAGTCAGTGCTGCTGGCCCCTTATCCCCAGGGTTTTTTCTCCCATCTGATGAGAAAGTCGGCAACGGCATCTTTTCATCAAGGTGCTTTTAAGGTAATTTTTATGTTTTTGTTTAACATGGTTCAAAGAACAACCCCCAAATATCAAGATACAGATGCTGATTACAACACATGGCTGTGTGCTTCCCTGCATATTGGCCCAGTGCCTGGAAGGATCGCGCAGTAGCAGGTGGATAGGCTTCTAGCTGATACACCTGACGTGAGAATGGACTGTAATGAAACCCAGGCTGTGCTCCAGTAAAAATCGGGATCTTAATACCTTTGACTAAACCACTTCAGATCAGTCTTCTATTATGGCAGAACTAACTAGCGGTTTCAAAATTAAAATCAGGAAGTTCTTCAGTGTTATTATGCTGTTTCCATTATATTGCAGGAATCCTAGATTTTGGGGAACAATATCATGGAGCTGAATTGGTCCCAGTTCTTTACCCTCCTTTGCCATATCAGTCTGACTCTCAGGTGGTCGAGTAACTTGCTAGAGTCAATGGGATATGACCAAATATGTGCAAGCAGAAGCTTGAAAAATGCTTACTGTCTCAATTTGCGCTCCTGCACTTTTACTGCCATGGGACAATGAGTGGGCTAGGCTGCTGGTGGGTGAGAGAGATAAAAGCCCAGTCACCCCTGTAACCTTGCAATAGTGAGCCTACCATCTGACTCTTCAGTGAGTCTGGTCTGGACCAGATGAACTATCTACCAAGCCCAATCTAAGTTGCTGACCCACAGACTAGTGAACTAAATAAATGCCAATTAGTTTAAGCCACTGAGATTTAAGGTGGTACCACTGAGCATTAGCATAGTAATTAGTAACTAATACTACCACTATTTAATTCAACAAATATTTCTTGAGTGCCTAGCAGACTCTTTGATGATGCAAAGATAAGTAAGGCATAGTCCCTGTTCTCAAAGTGCTTACACGCTAGTAAGAGACAGACTTCTAACAAATAACTTTGATGGAAAGTGGTTCTAAATACAAGTACAAATATCTTGCTCTGAAGACACCACTCAGTTTCAACAATTAGAAAGAGGGTTTACAATGTGAAAATTTATTGCATCACAAGTGGCTCCACACACACGTGTGTCACCTGCACAATACGGGACAGAATCAGAGATACCGACTCCAGCTATTTTGGCCAAAAAGTCCATATGGTTTTTCCCCATAAAATAAATGACACATTTTTCATTTCACCAATAACTTTATTGACTTGGATATGTTGAGTATGTCAGCTATCTCCTACATGGTATAATACTGATTGTTCTAATTAATGTCTCAAGTTGATCGCTATTAACTTCTACAGGTCTATCTAACCATAGAGCATCGTTCAGTGAGAACTCTCCAGCACAAAACTTTGCAAACCACTTTAGACACATTCAATCAGTCGCAGCACCTTCTCCATACACTGCACAGATCTTTTTCTTTTTCTTTTTTTTTTTTGCATTTCAGGTGCATTTTTACCTTTCTTGAAATAATACAGCATAATATACCGAAAATGTTGTGTATTTTCTTCCATCTTCAATATTAAAATGGCTACACAAAAATCCACCATTTTTTTGTTTTTTTAAATGCATGTTGATATGACAGCTATCACAATACAATCTAACAAAATTGTTTTGAATGAAGTTAAAGACAACTAGGCGCTACCTGAGCCATCTTACAGAAAAAAACAAATGAACTTTTTGGCCAACTCAATACTATAGCAAAGTGAGTGTGTACTGGTCGGATGTCTAAGGTCCATAATGTTCACATACCTGTCCATTGGTGTTGGAGGAGGATTTCCTTTCATCTCAAGCTCCAGTCAGGGTGTTACCTTGTCCATCAATGGGAATGAAATAAAATACTATTCACTTCATCAGGGTTTGTGCAAAACTAGTATCTAAGGGGAGGAGCACAGAGCCACCTAGCCTGAGAATAGAGAAGGATCCAATAAGAAAGGAGAGTTGAGGCATCTTTGTCTAGCACCTTGATGCTCTAAGTGTAGTCCATAGACCAGCAGTATCAGCTTTAGCTGGAAACTCATTAGAAATGCAGATTTTATGCCCCATTCCAGACACAATGAATTAGAATCTTCATAATAAGCAGAATCCCAGGTGGTTCTCACGCAATGTGTTGAAGCTTGAGACTAAAGTTTGAGAGGCACTGGTCTAGCCCACATGCTGCAAATAATTGTGAGTGAACTTGTCCAAATACATAGGTACTGGAGCAAATACAAGCCTCAGTATTTTATGAGATGCTTTTGAGTAACAATAAAGAGAAAAATAAGTATAATTTAAAAAAATAAATGTAATAAAAACATTTTAAAGTTGCTGTAGCATCAAACAATAATCAAAGAGGCCATTTCAAACAAACTGAGAGATGAGACCTAACAGAGGATGGTGAAATCAGTGTGAATCTATGTTTCTCAATCCTGGCTACACCTTAGAAACATGGAGTTGCTTTTAAAATCCCAATGTCCAGATCCTTCTTCAGACCAATTAAGTCACAGTCTTCAGTGGTGGAAATTGAGGGGGATGGTGAGAATGAGGGATGAACCCTGGCATCAGTATTTTTTAAAGTTCCCTAAGTGATCTTAATGTCAAATTTGTGGACCACTGATTTAGAAGGTCACAGTGGCAGTTCCTTTCACCACTAAAGCAGAATAGCAAAGAGTGGAGTCACTGAAATAGAACAGAAAAGAAAATACCAGTGTTCCACACACAGTCAGGGCTTTATGCTGAGATGTTTTTGGTCCATACACATATATGCAAGAATGTATGTGTAGTGGATTATCCCACAAAATCCATTTCTAACTGTGGGTCACTGCCAAGAAAAATTTTAAACCACTGTTTTAAAATGAAGAGTGAACAAACATATAAAAGATGGAGAAATATTCACAAATGAAGCACCTGAATTTTTGAAAAAAATTACATCCCCGCACAAATTGAGACAAGACAAGAACAGTTTAGGAGACAAAATTACCAATCAACTTTACATAGAAAACAGAGGAATCTGGAATGTACTGGACTAAAACTTAGAGCATTTTTGCCTGTTGTATGTACTCGTGCTCAAACTAAAGGGAGAAAAATACACACCGTGTTTCCAATAGTGAAAGGTCACTCTCAAATAATCTGTTATATCCATAAAATCCTGATTTAGAGAACCTTCAAAGGTATTGTTAGAGAGATATCTGAAGTATGTAGGCAGTGAAATTCAGCAGACTAAACACCCCCAGTAATAGTGGTTCTCAACTTTGCCCCCCACCTTGAAAATCTGCTAAGAGCTACACACAGAATTCTGCATACAAATAAAGACCCCCGAACAAACCCATTTATGGACCATCTTCACAGTGCCGATCCCTAGATTAGGAGCCCCTGAAAGAATGTGACTTTGAGAAAGCTTATTTCCATGTGGGCGTACTACAAATTATTCAGCTATCCATTAACCAATGACAACTTGATATGTAGAGTTTTCATTTCACAGAGTTAATAAAGCAGGGACCAGATTTGGTAATGAAGTCATCAAAGGTGAGGTCCCAGGAGCCGAGTTCTATGGTTCTGCTGGTGGTGCAATACACCTTTCCGGTGCTAGACAGCGATTTCTATTCTTGCCTCTGTCCTCTTCATCTCTCTCTCTCTGTTTTAACATTTTTTGTGTGGTAAAATATACTTAATATAAAATTTACCATCTTATTTTTATAAGCATACAGTTCAGCAGTGTTAAGTACATTCACAGGGTGTACAATCAATCCCCAGAACTCTTTGATCTTGAAAACTGAAATTCTATGTCCATTTAACAAGAACTCCCCTTTTTCCCTCCCCCACCCCTGGCAATCACCATTCCACTTCCTGTCTGTGTGACTTTAAATACTTTAGGGACCTCCTATAAGTGGGATCATATAGTATTTGTCTTTTTGTGACTGGCTTATTTCACTTAACACAATATCCTCCAGGTTCATCTGTGTTGTAGTATGTGTCAGAATTTTCTTCCTTTTAAAGACTGATTAATATTCCATTGTATGCATAGACCACATTTTATTTATCTATTCATTTGGGTTGCTTTTACCTTTGGCTATCATCATAAGTAATGCTGCTCTTTTAATCTTTTAAAAGGTAACTGCAAAGAGGCTCACCCCAGAGAGCTGCCAGGAAGAACCTTAATTTGGGAGTCTGGAGTAATCCTAAAATGAAAGAAAGCACTATCAACCATCACCAAGTGTGGGAGAAAGTGCAAACCTCAGATTGTAAATTGTCACACAGTAACTTGAGGGTGGAAGGTCTGTTCGTACAGAGAAGAGCTGATTTTAAAATCTCTTCTTTTCCTGATTATAAAAACAATACCTGATTATAAAAATCATATGTGCTTATTATAGAAAATTTGGAAATTATTAAAAGAATAGCAAAGAAATTGTCTGTAAGTTATCATCCCAGAGTTAGTCACTGTGAAGATTTTGGTGGTTTTCTTCTAGTTTTTCTGCGTTATTATATAAATTTATATAAATGCTATGTTTTACATATATAGCTATATATAATTTTTAAAACCAGTTTGGATCATATTGCATATAATTTATATTTCTTTTATATTTATAATACCACACTGTATTGTTAATGTTTTCTTGTTATTAAAATTCTTTTTAATGTCTATATAATATTCCATTTCATAGATATAACTGTTTCCCCTTTGTTTATTTTTTAGTTATTTCCAGTGCCTTACCTGTCATAACCTTCTGATAAACATCTTTCTACAAAATCATTTATATATACTTTTGATTAATTTCTTTTGGATAGATAAATGGAAGTAGAATTTTTGGATACAATGATGTAAATTTATATAATTCTCTTACTACATATTGCCAAATTACTGGAAACCTGCAACCAGTTTGACAATATATAGTAAGAGATTTTTAGAAATTCATGCCTTTGGGCCCAATAATTCTGTAGTATTATGTTTTATTAGTCTTTGTTTATTTGTAAGGTCAAAAACAATTAGTATTTGGATTTTTCTTTAATTTGCATTTTTCATAAGTTTAATGGCCTTTTGCGTTTCTTCTTGAAAGGCAAAACTATGGAAACAGTAAAAATATTAGTGGTTTCCAGGGCTGGAAGGGTGATGGAAGAGATGGGTGAATAGGTCGGTCATGGAGGATTTTTAGGGCAGTAAAAACACTCTGTATGACATTGTAACAATGGATACATGTGATTATACTTTTGTTGAAACCCATAGAATGTACAATAGAAAGAATTAACCACAATGTAAACTATGAACTTTGGATGTTTCAATTTTTACACTTAATTTTTAACTTTCCAAAAGTTATCTTGATATCCTGTGAAAAGACGACCTGAATTAATTTTGGCCTACCCCCAACCCCACCAACTATCACACGTTGTTATTAAGAATTCTTTGGGCTATTGTTTAAATAGTTATTAAGGACATATAATTTTATTCTTGGTTCATTAAGAGTTTCTATTAAGAATGAATGTTCACTTTATTAAAGAATTTTACAGCCTCTACTAAGATGATAATGAGTCTTTTGGTTTATCCTAATGACATGATGATATGTATATATAATTTCCTAACTTAGAGCAACCTTTTATTACAAACCTAAATACAACTAAATCATAGCAGATGGTTATTTTACTATAACTGATTAATTCAATTTATTTTAATTACAATTACATCAGTTATAATTTTTGATCTTATATATAAGTAAAATTATTACATTTTTTAGGTTTGGTATCAAAATTACATTAATTTCATAAAATCAGATAATTTTCCAATAAAATTATCTTATTTGTTTTTATACCCATTTTTAAAAAACAAATATTTCTTTACCTCTTGTCTTCTTTTCCAAAGAAGTACCTTATTGATTTATCAATTCTTCTATTTGTTCTTTTAGTTCTTAATCTCTGTTTTTATCTGTATCAATTCCATTCTCTGTCTTCCCAGTTTTTGTTTGAGTTGTTTTCCTTTGGTTTGGGGGCTCTTTTGTAATGAAGTATGATACATTCACACAAAAATGCACACACACACAAATATATACATATAAAGCTCAAATGACAATAATCAGAGTCAGTTAATTACACCTGTCTCTTATAAGAAGGAAAAAATAGTTAAATAGAACATTACTTCATAGACAGTTGAATAGGCACAACTTCTCTTTGTGGAATTCTGATGTAAAAGGTCTGTCCAGAAAAAGTCCAGCCATTGTCAATATAACTAGAATGGTTTGTGCATCATCCATGTAACCTGGCAGCCAAGGAGAGTAGACTGGAATGTGCATGCATGAACAATGATGACTTCACTATACTACTCAGTGTGGGCAGCAGATGAGTTGAGTGAGCATGTGTACTGTGTGGCTGTCTCATTCAAAATGACTGAGCAAGTAGAGCAATAAATCTGCATCAAGTTTTGCTTTAAGCTTGTACATCACTCTGTGGAAACTATTTAGATGATTCAGAAGGTCGTAGCTATGGGCAACTGGTGATTGGAAGCTCTGTCATGACAATACGCCCCCTCACACATCACATCTCATGCAGAGGTTTTTGGGAAAACATCAAATCACCCAGGTGACTCAGCCCCGCTACAGCCCAGATTTGGCTCCCTGTAACTTCTGTCTTTTCCCAAAACTAAAATCACCTTGGAAAGGGAAGAGATTTCTGGCTATCCATGAGATTCAGGAAAATACTATGGGGCAGCTGATGGTGATTGGAAGAACTGTATGAGGTCCCAAAGTGCCCACTGTGAAGGGGACTGAGGCATCATTGTCCTATGTACAATGTTTCTGGTATCTTCTTCAATAAATGTCTCTATTTTGCATAATACATGGCTGGATACTTTCTGGACAGACTTCATATATATGCTCATATTAAATCAGTCTTAAAATTATATTATTCAAACTATATTTTGCATATGTTATTCAAATCATTTTAGAATTATTGGTTGCAAGTGGCCTTTTTGCTGGATTCAATGGAATTCCTGTTATTTGGAACCCAAAAATTTTCTAAATCTATTACATATTTTAGGAAGATTTCTCAAGTTCATCCTCCATATTACTGGCTTTTTATTTTGACTTTCAATCACTTCTTTGTAGATTTTAATTTTTATTTTGTGGTTTGGGTTTTTATTTACATTTTCCCCACTTCAATAAGTTTCCTTTCACAGCTATCTTTATGTCAGTCTTGTCATTTCTCTTTTCATGGAGAAGCCATGTCCTTCGGTGTCTTTCTGATTATTTCAAACATACACATTGTAAAATTTGAATGCATTTCTTAGAAGCAATTTTTTTCCAGAACCATGATCTTCTTTTGAATATTAAAAGGTGATGTTTCTGTTCACATATGCTAAATCCCTAAATTGAATTTTTTTTATTTTGTTTACTCACCTTGGAGTTTGGAGAGCACTATTGTTTGAGGCCATTGTTTTCCAAAAAACTGAGCAAATGTCCTTGATTATTCTTAAACTTAAACCTGAAGTTCCAGTTAATGTGCAAAGCATTTAATGCAGTGTGTATTAACCAGGGATGGTACCAGCCCAAAAGGAGAGTTTTAAAATGTGGGTGGGTAGCTTATTTTGTGTAGTTAGCAGTCAGGCAGGCAGAGTAATGCCTTTTCTAAAGATGTTCATTCATGCTGTAATCTTGGAATGTGTGGACATGTTACGTTAAATGGCAAAAGGAACAGATGTGACTAAGGTTATGGACCTTGAGATGGAGAGAGGATCCAGGATTATCCAGGTGGGCTTAATATAATGACAAATCCACCAATGCAGAGAACCTTTTCCACTTTTCTGAGTTGTGGTCAAAGAGAGATGTGATAATAGGAGGATCAGAGGGAAGTTACAAGAGGAGGACTCACCCTGCTTTGAAGATGAAGGAAGAGGACCATGGGCCAAGGAATGTGGGGTGGCCTCTAGAAACCGTCAGCTGACAGCAAGAAAATCAAGACCTTGGTCCTACCACCTCAAGGAACTGAATTCTGCCAACAACGCAAATGAACAGGAAACAGACTTTCCCCTGGAACCTTCAGAAAGATGTGCCGCCTGCTGACACTTTGACTTTAGTTTGATAAAATCTGTGTCAAACTTCTGACTTGTAGAATGAGAAGATAATTTGTTTAAAAGTCTAAATTTGTGGTAATTTATTATGGCAGCTTTAGAAATGAATACAAATTGTTTTAATAACAGGCAGGTTCTATTTTCCAAAGATGATACAACATCTCCCTTGATGTTCTTCCCATTGAAAAGTGGGTCTGCCCTTGACCTCCAATCTGGGTGGGTTTAGACTCACTTGTAGCCAAGAGTGCAGCAGAAGAGACACTGTTTGGCTTTCGCGGTGAGGCCAGAAAAGGCCATACCACTTTCACCTGGTTCCCTGGAACACTCACAGTCAGACCCCTCCACTGTCTGATTATCTTAAGGCTACTATGCAGTGATAAAGCCCAACCACATGGGGAGGCCTCTCAGGGCAGTCCCAGTATTTTAGTTCTCCCAGCGCAAATGCCAGGCACATGACTGGAGGAGCATGTAGGTGATTCTAGCCCCAGCCGTTGACTTGCTCCAGCCTTGGAGTCTTTCCGGTTGAGGCCTAGATAGGGTAAAGAATAGAGAAGTCATCTTTGCTGTCCCTGTCCAGTTCCTGACTCACAGAATCTTTGAACACAACAAAATGAGTATTGTCCTATGCCACCAAATTTGGGGTAGTTTTTACACAACATTGATAACTGGAACACAGGGCGTGCTACCTGAGTCAAATGCCCAGGGGCTAGTGAAGCCAACTGTCCCACACAAAAAAGAATCACTGTTCCAAAAATGATAGTGCTTCTATTCAAAATGTGGCTCTAACACATTCATGTATGTCTACTGGTGTGATGTTGCAGTTTTTCTCCTGCTCTCAACATTGTTTTCTCTGGCTAAGAGCTTGCAAAGCTTATTTGAAGAGTGTAATATGTATATATGAGTCCAACCTACTCATCCAGTGGGAGGCCTTCCTATGCCTTTTCTGTCTCTATCCCATTTATATCACTTTTCATTAGGTTAACTAAGAACCCTAAGATTTAATTTGTTTCTGTTCATTTGCCCCTCTGTTCATTAAAAAGGCTGTACAAGCAAAGTGGCACCCAAATGCTGAAAAGAACCAATAAGCCAAGAACAAGACAGACAAGTGTAGCTTGTCAGTTTAGAGAGTTTAATAGGGAAGTTATGTGCAGAAACAGCTCCTGGGCAGCCCGGGGACTTTCAGATCTCCCCTCTCTTCCTGTCCTAGACCTCCCTCTTCATTTCCCCTCAGACGTGGATCTGTGTTCTCAGAGAAGAATGCATGGGTAGTCGGGGAGACTGGAACGCCAAGCAGATATCAGCAGGTGCCACGATGAGCTAAAAGGTAGGTAACATTGAGAGCTTCTTGCCCCAGAGGAAGGAGTAATGAAAACTCCATGACTAGCTCAAAACCTCTGCACACATTCCAGAGTCCACCCAAAGGAAGGGGAGGAAGTCAAAAGGTCTAAGCTCAATCATCGGCAAATTAAGCTGGTGGATTAGTTTCAAGATGGAGTCGGCTCTGTTCACACAAGCTCTTTCTGTGGGAGTTGTCTCTGAATGCATGGAGCGATGGATACTACTGAGGTTAGCTTCTGGAAAGAGAAGGTACACAAAAGAGCTTCAGCTTTCACTGGCTCAGTTGGTGCTTGTTTACATTGACCATAAACCTGCCTTTGGATTTTTAACTGCATGCTGGAGTTAAATGCAGACAGTGAGGGAAGTGGCAATTTTTTCACTGTTTTTTGACATCATCTGTCACAATCTGTTTTAGAGGAAAGAGCTTACAGAGAGTACACTTCAGTCCATCATCATCAATAAACCAGTTAGTTGAAATCCCACCTGGACCTTGGCAACTGTTCCTCTCTCATTCTGAGTCCCCAGCACCATTGCCAGTCTTCCTCCTTTTCTGTGTCTTTATGAGGATTTTAAGAGGAAATTGTAATGCAGCCTCTCAGAATCTCTCGACAGTCCCTTTGTGAATCCAAATTGTAGGCATTCTTTTAAAGGTTTTTGCCCAAGGAGTATACCTTCAATATTTTAACATAAGATATGGAAGTTAAATGAGAGAATAGTCTGGTATACAGAATTTAGCTCTACTCCAGCTTTTCAGGAATGCATCTGTTCATGTCTTAAGGCATACATAAATGAATTGATAATTGGATATCAGGAGTTGGCTACATATGTGACACTTACTTTGACACCACAGAATTTGGAAGGAATAGCATTATATTAGAAAAAATAGCCTTATGTTCTTCAAGTATAGTTGATAATATAGTGTTTCAACCTCTGGTGTTTCTGTGTATAATTTAAATTAAATGTAATATTTATTTAATTAATTAAATACAGTATAATATCTAATGCCCTCAGATAAGCCAAGTTAAATGGCAAGATGAAAATAATTCCATATTTATTCATTTTAACTGAACAGGTAAACAATAGTTGAAAACAGATGATCTCTGGAGGGTTTATGAGTTTAAAAGTAAACAAAATTATAGTATGTCAGTTTTCCAGGTTCATGAAGCCAACTCACTTATGAGGAAATAGATACCAACAAAGAACCATGAGTTAAAGAAAACTACTAAAATTTGGAACAAAAAAACCAGGAATAAAATATTGGCACTACCCATAATATATCTTAGAAAATGCATTTTTTTTTCTATTTGGATTACAACACTGTAGCCTTTATTCAGTCACCTATTAAACATTCACTTGTATTATGCTGTACGTTACTCAAGGCTTCATCCATAAAATAAAATTCCCAAACTGAATCCATAACTCTTTCATAACCCTCATCCCTGAATATGCATGATTTCCCATTACTGTTTATAGTTAGGACTTCTGTCTTTAGAGTATATGGGCACAAAAAACTAAGTTATATTTGCCATGGGAACCATAATTTTTAAGGCACTGTGCTTGTAAAATCTTTACCTTTACTATAATGCAGATTCTGTATTTTATAGAGGATTGCATATCGAGGGAGCACAGTATGGTGCCAGTGGATGGACTGAGTTGTTAGTTACTTCGTGGTGTGGCTTGTTCTTTTAAAGCAGCAGTCAGGGGGCCCATTACAGCGTCACGAGAAACTCGATCAACTTCTAAGTTTGGCTACCTACTGCTTCACTCGTGACTGCCCATTTTTAGTCTCTTCCTTATATTTCAGTTATTTGCCATATCCTCTATCACAGGATTTTGCACGGCTTTCCTCTACAGTAAACAGAGTCTACTTTCATACCATATTGATATTGGAGTTGGCCATATGGCTTGCTTTAGTCAATAGAAGATGGGCAGAAGTGATTGCATGCCGGTTTTGAGGCAAAGCCTTAAGAGTTGTTGAATGTTTCTCCTTGCTCCTCTTCCCCTCCTGCCATCTGCCATGAGCAGAACATGAACATCCCCTATGTGGCTGCTGGTCCCAGAATGAAGGAGGCATGTGGAACAGATGTGAACCTAGCCCAAAGGCTGGAGTCCAGCCTAGACCAGTTTGGCCTAGCCAAGCCCAAGCTAGATCGTGTGAACCACAGCCAACATGCAATCCCTGAGCAAGAAAAATAAATGCTTTGGTAAGTCATTAAGATATTGGAATTGTTTGTTATGAAGCATGGTTGCAACAATAGCTAATTAATACCTCTCCCATTGTTGATGGTTTTCACGCATTTGTCTTCCTATGTGCATGCTGTGTGCTTTTGGCTGGCTATTCAAAAGGATGAAATCAATTGAGCATGCCAAAGAGCACATGAGACTTTTTTTTTTTCCTGTGAATTCCTAAGCTAGCAAAGAGATGTTGCATACCTTCAATGTTCAAATTTCAGTCTCCATTTTGAAGGACTTCTAGGTGGACATTCAACCTAACAAAACTACTATCTGGTGATTTGAAGGCTCAACAATCTTTGATTAATGAATTATGATTCATCCATTCAAAATGTAAGGGCTTCTGCGAAAGACACTCTTCCTCTTACACCACGTGTTTGAAGCACTAACGCATTTTAGCAAGCATCTGGACATTCTCATGAATTAGCATGTGAACCTAACCAAGATTCTTCATTAGAGTGGACCAAGTACTAATATCTTACTTATAGCAAGGCCTTACTTGGGGTGAACAGACTCTAGGAAAGCCCCGAATAGTCCCTGCCTCCTAGTACCCATGCCACATGAAATGCTTTCCTGTAAGTATGGAAAGGATCTGTGACTTGCTTCTAACAAACAGCACATTGTAAAGGTGATGAGATGTCACTTTCATGATGATGTTACATAAGATTGTTACGTCTTGCTAGAAAACTCTCTCACTGGATATTTTTTTAATTATTACTGATTTTGAGAGAGAGAGAGAGATTTGTTGTTCCACTTTTCCACTTTATTTGTTGATTCTTATATGTGCCCTAACCAGGGATTGAACCTACAATCTTGGCCCAATGAGCTACCCAGCCAGGGCCTCTCTCTGGCTGGTTTTGATAAAGCAAGTTGCTATGTGGTGGGCTTCCCACTTGGCAAGAAACGGAGGACAGCCTGCAGTTGACAGCCAGCAAGAAACTGAGGCCCTCCATCCTGCAACTGGCAAGGAACTGAATTCTGTCAGCAATCATGTAAACCAATCAAGCTGGGAGCTACAGCCTCAGCTAACATCTTGATTGCAAACAGGTGAGAGATCCTGACGCTGAGACCTAGGTAAGCCGTGAACTGTGAGATTATAAATGCATGTTTTCTTAAAGAGCTTCACTTGTGGTAATTTGTTACATTGCAATAGATCCATAAAGCACTGTTCAACCATGTAGCAAGTTGATTCCCATAACATGGTACATATTTGCTTTTATTCATATCAAACATTTATCGAATACCTACCAGATGCTAAGCACTTCTGAAAACACTGCTGATGCAGAGATGGATACAACACACTGCTTGCCCTCGAGGAGCTCGCAGTCTGGGGAATGGCAGACATTCAAGCAGCTGGTCATAACACAATGGGACAAACGTTATAACAGGGGTATGAACTGAACAGTATAAACCGTGGTGCTTATTCGCTCTTCTCTCGGCGCATTTTAAGCCTACATCTGGGGAAAATGTAAGGGGCTCATATGGCATACAGACACTATGAAATCACTGTGGAAAGGTGTTTACTAAGGAACCATCTGTACATTCCTGACCAAGAATAAGTAATCCAGTGAAAATAATTGCTATCACAGGAACAAAAGCTTCAAAGAAATGGCTTTACATAATTGTGATCATGATTCCGTTATCTTTTTTCAAAATTGTGGAAAATCAAAACTGATTATTTTCCCCTAGTAAGTTCTCCTTGTTGGATGATGCTTTGAGATATGGTACTTCCAGAATAACAAAGCTAAGATTTGTACTGCCATACCATTTAGGCATGTTAGTAGGCGTATCATGTATGTTCGAGCAGTACAACAAAAATACCTTTGTTTTTTAAGTATATTCTTTAAAAATATTTAATTTATTTATTTTTAGAGAGAAGGGGAGGGAGGAAGAGAGGGAGGGAAACATCAGTGTGAAATAGAAACATCAATTGCTTGCCTCTCATATCCGCTCTGACCTAGGACCAAACCTGCAACCCAAGCGTGTGCCCCGATCAGAAATTGGAACCAGTGACCTTTCACTTTGCGAGACAACACCCAACCAACAGAGCCACATCAGTCAGGGGGAAAAGAAATACCTTTGTTAAAAAAATTGCCAATGTAAAGTCCAGAATTTGCTATTTTGTGTGTGCAGTCAGTGAATCCCTATCATTATGGTCATGCCTAGAATCATTTGCTCTTTCTACAGACTGAAGATGTACTTTACTAATAAAGACTTTTCTGATCAAGACTCCAAGATATAAAATAATGTAAAATATCTATTTTTTAATTAAATGGTTACCAGGTGCTAAGTACCTTACTTAAATGGTGGATTGTCTCAATTAATGCTCACATCCACCTGATACATTAGATACTATTAAACCCCATCTCATATGTGGAACCGAAACCACAGAGGTTAAGTAACTTGCTTGAGGTTACATTGTTAACAAGTAAGGGAACTGAGATTTGAACTTGGGCATATCTACCCATGGCTCTATGCACTTAACCTCTGTGCTTTACGGCCTCATAATATCACTGGTTGCTCCAAGATCCTTATGGGCAACTCTGAGCATGGGTGCTGTGGTGATAATGAAGAGCATAATGGTGCAAAAACGAGCCTGTGAAATGAAAGGGTTTGCTGTTCCTCATATATCCATTGATGTTGACATGATTTTCTCTAAGGGCAAGTGGACTGACCTATTTGTGTTTTAAAAGTTGATTTAGACAGTCTTTTGTGAGATTCTCTGCATATGAACTTAGTTAACAGAATACAGTATCTTACATATTGTATCAGTAGGGTACAGGGTATGCAGATTTTTTTTTAAAAGACTTAAAACTTCATTGGCTTACCCAAGGCAGATGTTTTTTTCCCTCTAATTTAAAGACGTCTTGGGGAAGTCAAGGTTGGGAAGGCAGCTCTTTGTGAAGCGATTCAGGGACCCAGTTTCCTTCTGCCTTGTGTGTCTGACGGCTCTGCACACTGGAAGCTGGGTCACCACCCTGTCTGTGTCCAGGTGGCAGGGACAGAGAAAAGGCAGTATAGGGCAAGCAACTTTCTTTTAATCAAGTAATGTGGAAAATGTACACGTTGCACCTGCTTATACTCCATAGACGAAACAGTCACACGGCCGCATCCAGCCACAAGGCAGAGTGGGAAATGCAGTCTCCAGAGAGATGGCCATATGCCCAGCTAAAATTCAATTCCAGTGAAAGAAGAGAAAAATGAATTTGGAAAGGAAGAGGAGCTCGCAGTCTATCACACATAACTATGCAGACACCACATACAAATTAATCTCTGGTTTCAGCTTTTTTTTTTTCCTCGGTAGGCTCTTTGTAAAATAATATCACTCTTGTTTTTTCTATGACTTGCACGAGAGTTAAAATGACTTTCAAGCCTGATATGTATCACCATAGCCTAATATCACTGATTAATTTGTTTCATAACTGCTAATAATATCTACCCTTTAATTGCAGGGTTAGTAAATGGGTTGTTACTTTATATTAGGTGAGAGCATTTTGAAAGTGTGTATAAGAAGGTCGCATACATGTGTTGAGTAAGTAATGGAAGGAATGCATTTATCTGCCTAGGATCTCTTTCCCCATCTGAGAAATAGCCACAGCCCTTCTTTAGGAAACTGACTCTGTCCCCTTCCTTGCAGTTGCCAGTGGGATGGGGAAAACCTTGCAAGTGCTGTCTAAGGAGAGCTGCTTAGGAAGTTCTTTCTGCCTGCAACTTCTCAGAGTCTGTACCACCCTGGTATGATCCATCAGAGGACCCGGGCCCCAGGAACATGATCTCTTCCTCGTGTCTCTTTGGCTCAGAGGTAGCACAGTTCCCTCCTGCTGTTGCTAATCTCTGGCTCACCTCCCCATCCCTTGGACTCTCGGCTCTTCCATCATCTGTGTGCTTATCCCCTGTATTAGATTCCCTGTTGTAAATAATTGAAGTGGTTTCTAGTCTCCCGATCAGACCTGACTAATGAAATGGCCTACTGCCTTGAGTTGTTATTAAAGTTCTAGTCATGCAGAAAGACTAACCAGTTACTTTTTAATCCCAAATCTCCATTCTCTCAAAAAGAGAGGCTGGTTGGCCCCGTTTGCCTCAGGTTCCTGATGGGTTGTGAGGGTGTGGGAGAAGGGAAAGGCGATAGAGAGTTGGTGGGAAATATCTCTTATGAGCTAGACGACAGCCCCCCAAAGTATCTTCTGTAGCAACACAAAATGGGGAGGGGGTACCCTTGTTATTCTACAACACTTTTAGTAATTTTTATTATTAACCTCATAATCTTTGGCAATATTAATTATCTTCAGAGTCAAAATAACTCTTAAACAATCTTTCTTGTTTTCTTAACGAAGAAAGGTTTTAGCTTGTTATCTCTATCTGCGGTTAGCTCCATTTTAATGGGTGGCTCTGAAAGATAAAAAGCTCTTCAAAACTCAAAATGTAAAAGATTTTAAAAACTTAGTTTTCTTGTTATTATTCATAACTGTGACCTGTAGCTCTAGTCTGAGGGTGGGCCAAAGGAAGTCATAGAATGGGGTGTATTTTAGTTCAGGCTCCCAGAGAAGCAGACACCGAGGTGAGATTGGATGTACAATAGTTATAATGAGAGAACACCAGTGAAGGATAAAATGAAGGAAAGAGGAGCAGAGCTGGAGAAACCTCAGGCCACGGTGCAGGTCTGACACCTATAAAAGCTAAGGGGAAAGGAAGAAGGTTGGCTAGGAAGATCCTAAGACTGCAGCCAGTTCTCAGAAAGCTTGAACAGGCCTTTGGGGAATCCTCCCGCCAAAGCAGCCCATTAGAGCCAACCTGCATTTCCTGATAATGAGCCTGCACTAATACCTCTGCCCTGCTCAATCTTTGACTGGGAACAGCCCAGGGGAAATGTGGCTTCAGCATAAACACAATGGTGGATCCAGCAGGCGGCAACTGAGACTGAAATTCGACTATGCTCCCTGCAGCGGGAGATCTGAGCAGGTTATTTCCATAAATGAACATAAAAGGGTAGCAAAGGAGGAGATGATTCCAGCCATCAGTTACACACACAGCCCACACTTACCGTACCCACCTCACTGCCAGACTGCAGATGTCCATCATGTCATAATGTTAGTCTAGGCCACTATGGCAATTTCAGGATCTGATGGTGGCCTATTTACCCAGGCAAGCTGAGTGGAATGGAGGAGAGAAGAGCCAGCGGATGGGATATAGATGTTGACCTAGCCAGAGTGGGTCCAGGCTGCGTCCCCAGTAGGCAGAGAGCTGGGAGAGAGCTCCCACCTTTCCTAGAGAACACCAGCTGCTTTTCTTTTTCTTTTTGAGCTGCCCTTTCTCCATGCCCTAAGACAGAGGATGATGCACACAGATACTAAAGCAGAGAACCAACTACCACACATGTAGCTGCAAAATTGTCTCAATTATTTTTTTTCTAAGAATGCTGTTGTTGGATCAAATTTAATTTTTCTAGCTTAAAAAATATGAGTTGTATTATCAGTAGCATAACTCAAAATGAATTTCATACAATGCTTATATTTTCTAGAGTTATTAATCATCAGCTTTATTACTTTTCTTTTTCCTAGATTAGATTGCAGGCCACTCTCAGCGCTGTGCTGACTGGGGACTAGCAGGCTCCTCATGTTTTTTTCTGGGAGACTAAGGGTTTGAGGAGCCAGGGAGGAGCTGTACCCCTAGAGCCACGACTGTAGCCTGAAAGGTGGGGTCATTGCTATGGCTCTCCATAGCTGGGCCTCCTACTCTTGAAATCACCAGGATGCAGGTGAGGGGAGATGCCTGGGCTGGTTTCCCACATCTCTTCGCTTCCTGCCTGCCAATAAGCCCCCAAGGTAATCTGGATGCATATGTGACTCTTTTTTGCAATGTGGAAGAAAATGACTAATTTTCAGTAGTTCAGGAGAGAGATGATAAGGATCAGAGGTGAGAAGATGTTCGTGGGACTGGAGAAGAAACCCCATTACTTGGTGCCTGTATGTTACAGGGTAAGAAAGAGTCAAGGAAAGCTCGAGGGTTATCTGCTTGGGGCTCAGGGTGGGAGGGGGAGATAATGCACCACCAGTAGAGGTAAGGGCACAGGAAAAGGGGAAGATGTGGGGAGAATTTGAAAAACTCAGTTTAAGCAGGTTGAGTTTGAGGTGCCAGTGGGACCATTTGGGACCTATCTCTAGTAGGGAGCTGGATATATACGTTGATTCTGGTTATTTATTGCTCCTAACAAACTACTACCAAACTCTGGGGCTTAACACAACAACGAAGTTATTTGCCTACAATTCTGCAATTTGGGCTTGGTGGAGAACAGCTCCGCAACTTGGCCTGGGTTGGAGAAGCCACTTCTAAGATAGCCTCACTCACATGTGTGGCCTATGTCCAACCAGAGCACAGCTAGGGCTATCAGCCAGGGGCCTCCTTTTTCCTGCACTCGGCCTCTCGGGATGGCTAGGTTAGACTTTACACAGCACAGCAGTGTCAGCTGCTGGATTTCTTACCTGGTGCTTCCCACAAAGGGCAAAAACAGAAGTGACCGTCAAAGACAAAACCCAGACAAGCAAAGAAATAGATTTTATTTCAGCTACTGAAGTAGGGAGAGGACTCAGATTTGAAGATGAAGACCAGAGGGCCTTGGCAGGGTGGTTGTGCTTTACGCTTTTACAGGGAGGAGTAGACAAGTTATAGGTGGATTGACTACAGTTGGGATTATTTTGTTATCAGGGGAAATCTCTCTTAGTCAGGAAATGTTTATCTCTGAGTCTAGCTAGTTTCAAAGGGACAAACAGTTCTAATCTCAGCTAATCATTCATGAGACAAACAGGAAATTAAAGGATTTTTGTCCGAGCTTGTGAACAGGTTTAGGCAAAAAGAGGAAGGTCTATGGTTTGGCATTGTCACAGGTAAACAAGGAGTCATCTTCCAGTCTATGAGAAAGAATGGGTAGTGAATCTTACCTAAGTCTATGGGGCGGGGTGTTTTTTTGTTTGTTTGTTTTAAGCCATTTCCCAGAACACAGACAGGTGGAGGGGTGGGGATTTCCTAATCACTTCTGTTTTCCATGACTATAGCTTGGGTAAGGTTCAACGGTGGTCACGGCAAAGCCTTCTTAAGACCTAGGCCTAAACTGCCATAGTCATTTTTGCCACATTCTATTGTTTAATGCAGGTGACAAGTCCAGCCCAGATGCAAGGAGTCAGGATGACACAAGGGTGTGAATACTGGGAAGCCACCAAAATTATATTCTCCCACAGAGTCTGAACCTTGGGTTGGATATTTAGAATAGGAAGCTACTTACATGCACCAGGTAGTAACAAACTACTCGGTAGGATCAGTCTGTGGGTGTGTACATTGGTGAGTGCAGTGAAGTGTCCATCAATATGGCAGACACATAAGGTTGGAGTTTTGAGGGTTGTGACCGAAGGGGGAAACTTCAATAGTCCAGTTTGGCAACGTGGACTATTGGAAGGAAATCAAGGTCCAATAGATTCAAGAAATTTTTTTGCTTGTCACTAAATTACTAAAAGAATTTATATAGATAGTGTGTCCCAGGAAGAGCTATTACCAGACTTACCTTTTTATCTGAATGACCTAACTGTATGGCAGGACAAACATTTAATTACCAAACATTTGCTCTTCTGATTTTCCTGTGAATTCCCTTTTTCCTCATTTAAACCCTGTTCCCTATCCCATTGCTGAGCTAAGGCTCACTACAGCAGGTCCTCGAATAATGTCATTTCTTTCAATGTTGTTTCGTTATGTTGATGAAATGCTCTAGGAACTTGTTTATATCAATTAGCCTATGGTAAAATTGATTTTGTGAAATGTTTCACTTAAAGTCACAGACCTATCAACAATGTTAAGTGAAGACTTACTGTGTAAGGTCTCAACTGCCCAACTTGCCTTGGGTGTCATATTCTCTTGGGACCCCACATGTATGTAATTAATTGTTTTTTTCCTATTAATCTGTGTTATGTTAGTTTGATTATTAGACTGAGCAAAGAAACTAAAAAGGTAGAAATTTTTTCCTTCTCAACATGATTTTCCTAGTTTCTCAGAAGCCCTTGTTAATACTGTTTATTGATCAACATTTTCCTCAACATTTTTTTGGATTTTGTTGTTTGTTCTGTTTCTTGAACACCATGTCAGTATTCGCTAGTTTAACAGTAATGATGACTGGTCTAGTCGCAACTGCCAGTAAGTTTTTACATTTTAATTACTTGCCCTATTAAATCTGTCCAGAAGCACTAACTTCACCTGTCCAGGTTCTCCATCAAAGAGGGACAACAGACAAAGAGGGAACCCCTAGGTTAAGGGCAGTACTGGACCATGAAGAAAGGTCTCCCACACGGGATGCTCTCTGAAGCTAGCTAACCTTTTGAAATTTGAACTTTCTCTCCCTTGGTTTCCCTTTGCTGGACTCAACAGTGTCAATTTCCTTTGGAGTGCTTGCTGAAGATAGGCAAATAAAAGATCATAAATCTTTTTTACTAGGTGAAGCATTTACTACTCTAATTAGCATTGCCATTCAAAGACTTTCCTATTGGGGAAACAAACAGTAGCATTCCACGTGTGCTTGGGTTAAAGGGAATCTTAAATCATGATTAAGCAGAAGTGCAGGGCAGCAAGACCCAGGGTTTAGGCATTCCCTGTATTCTGACAGTCATCAGAACTTAGTGCTGACATGCAGCAATGCTAGACACACCGTCCTAGGTTATGTGGAAAAGATAAAACCCCAGCCTAGCACTGTGGGTTTGTAAAAAATAACTTATATATTATTTCTGTATGGGTTATATTATAGTAGGTCAGCGCACCATGCTAACAAGCCCCCAAAGCAGAGTAAGATACATTTCACAGAGGAAGTGACAGATAAGCTGGGTCTTGAAGCATGAATAGGAGTCTACTCAGCTATAGCAAACTAATGAAGACAATTTGCACACAACAAGGAAATGCAATTTCTTAGGCCTGGAGAGTTCGGTGGGTTGACATCCCTCCTTTCCTCTCACTCTCACCAAGTTGGTGGTGAGTGTGAGTGCTTAAGTCCCTGCGGCGGGTCCCAGACTCCAGCAGCACTGCACGCCGGTGGTGGTGGGGTGGTGGAGCGGGGTTCAGAAAGGAAAAAAAAAATTTTAAAAGCCTCTTGCGCATGTGCTCTCTCAGCCGGCTGGCTCACTCCCCACCTCGAGCCTAGTGGGGCCCCAAAGACTTGGCCCCCAGAGGGAGCACGTCGCGCGTTCGCGCAGTCTCCGGGCCTGGGCGGGCGCCTGCGCACGAGCGTTCTGGACCCGAGAGCCCGGGGTTATTAGAGGTGGAGCGCGAGGAGGGCGCGCGGTAGGAGGCGGCCGCCGTTACGGCGCGAGCGTGGTCACGTGCTCGCTGGTCATCGCCGCCGCCACCACCCCTCCCGCCCTGTTCCCTTTCTGGTCGGGCCGGTCGGTTCCACGAGCGCCTGGCAGAGACTGAGAGGGAGAGAGAGAGAGATTGAAAAAGGAGGGAGGAGGAGGATTCAGGGAGTAGGAGCTGGGGAGCCCTTCTGCGCCACAGGTAAAATAAAATGATGATCGTAAGAAAGCTGAGCCCTCTGAGCGCCTCTGCCTTCCTCCAGTGCATCCCCCCACATGCAGTGTCTTCCGCCCTGGCTTCCGTCTCAGCCTCTCAGGAGGAGCCTCGAGTGCCGCCTCCCTTCTCGTTGCTGCTATAGCTGTCGCCTTCTCACGGGAAGGCCTGAGGGTGCGGGTGCTGCCGCCGCTGCCACCGCTGGGTAGTCGCACCGCCCCGTGCGTGTGCACTTCCCCGGCGGCGTGCGGGTTGGGTGGTGGGAGGGAGGCTCCCCAGCTCCAGGGCAGGAGGGCGTGGAGCCTGCCTTCCTCAGCCCGCCTGTTTTACCCTCTTCGAGAGATTGGGGTCTAGGCTGCAAGACCAGCTGCAGCCAGGGGGCAGAGCCTGGTGCCTGGACTAAGGCTCAACTTCCTACTTGGTGAATTTCCCTGTTCACTTCAGCGCTGGGTAGCACGCTTCCTCCGCAAGCCGGAAGCGAAACTGACCGGCAATCCCAAATCTTTTAAAATGCAACCTTTACAAGAGCTAGAAACCTTTCTCACCTTTGAGGCAACCAAGCAGACCTTGTTTTAAGTACGACTTAAGTTTATTCATCTGTAAAAACGTGCAAATTGAGAGATCTTTCAGGATGCGACAAAAACTTCGCTGAGGGTGAAAGTTATTTTCCCCCACCCTACTTTTCTTGGAAAAACGAACACAAATCTCTGAAAACAATTTTCGGTGCTACAAATGATTTTTTCATGCTAGTTTTAATTCCGGGAATATGATGTATGCTTAAAATTTACATCCTTAAGCTTTTTTTTTTTTTATGACTTAAGGAAAAAGTTTCATTTGTCGACTTTTAAATTGGACCGAATCCCGAAATTTTAGCACGCAGATTGCACACTTTTGGACCGGCTTTCGCAGAAGTTTGTAGACCCAGTCATTCTTTTGTACTCTTTGGACAATAAAATAGTCTCAATAAAATTATTGCATATTACTATAGTTTTGTGCTGTTGCACTAAATAGTGACTCAAAGCAGGAAGCATTAACTGTAGGTATTGTTGAAAATAGTATAAATCTTTTGAACACTTCTGATATCACTGGTAAAGAAATCCAACGATATGTTGGTTATCTCTCATAATGAGGTTTTTTGATTCCACATCTTGCTAATTTTCACAGCATATGTCTGAATTCACATGGAAAATCGAGCATTTCAAAGTTATACAACTATGCGGTAGTATAGAACATCGCTTCTCAAACTTTACATAGGAATCCTTTGGGGCTCTTGTTTAAAAATGCCAATTCTGACTTGGTAGATCTCTGATTCAGCTTGGTATGCTTCTCGGTGCTGCTGGACAAGGAACCATCCTTGAGGAGCAAGGATGTAGATAACTTGTGTGATAAGAAATAAAATGATGTATCATTGGACAAGTGCCTTTTAATAATTCACGCTGGCTGTAGAGGTGGCTTGAGAGAAAGGGCAAATAGCAGGATGAACTGAGAAGGCTTCCCTTAGGGAGATCCCTTATGCATAGTGAGCAGGCCAAGTATGGGTCCCAGGGAGAGGGATAGCAGCAGAATTGGGGGGCTGCCCCAACTAGGAAGAGTGCAGGTACCAGGTGTGTATGCTCTGTGGTCTTCGAATTTTCCATGGAAGCTTGTTGTACTTCCAGCTGAAGCAATTGCTCAGCTATAGGTAGTTGGGTTTTATCAACATATGTTTCTGGATGCACTGCTGGGATGAGTTTCTTTACTTGGTGGAAGTATCGAGTGTGCTCTTTCCCTGAAATGTAGCCTCATGGAGAATTGCTGTCCTGAGCCTTGGAAGCAAACTTTTTAAACAGTTAAGGGTCTCCACCTGTAGAGGGTATGCTAAATGAATTCAGATTTTTTTCCTAATGTAATAAAATCGAACATAAATTGAGAAGTTTGAAAGTGGCATACAAACCCTCAAGTACTTTATGTACATAAAAATGGCCGTATTGTACTTAACTTTAAAACAACTTTATGGAAGTGTAACATCAACTATGTTTATACTGTAATTTCTATAATCAGTAGTTCTTAATTTACCATTGTTTCTTTGTGTTATTAAGTAATATTTATGACAGTATTTTCGAAGTAGTTACTAAGTGCCGGACATTGTTCTAAGCACTTTACCAATCTTAACTCATTTAATCCTCACAACAACTTTTAAGGAAACTGAAACAGAGAGGATGCAAGTCACGTGCTCAGGACGTGCTCCGGTTTACACAGCAGATGCTCAGCTAAGGGTTCTGGTTGGCTGACTCTAGAGTCATGCTTTTAACAATTCTCTGTGCTGCCTTTTTAGAAGATGAATTAATGATATTCTTTAATGTCTCTTCCTGTTAAGAATGTGATGAGCTTTTCCTTCATTTAAAAATCCAAAATTGTCATCCTTTTGAAAATTTCTCCTATTCTTTCCCATTTAGAAATGAACTAGTATTAGTTCTTCAATGTTTGTAATTGTTTCTGAATAAAATACTGAAATTTGCAAAGATTTATTTTGTTTGCACTTGCTTGCTGGACCAGTCTCTTAAGTTTGTATGTCACTATTAAATGTAAAAGTAGGATCTGCTTCTGTTTGACCCTGCAAGTTTTCAGTCCTTTCTTTCCTGCCTAGGCCTGAACTCAAGACATGTGTATGTCTTTTTGGCAAGATAGGCAGAGAACTGGAATATAGGATCTCTGTGTTAGCATTTTGTATCTTTAGCACCTAGTATAGGTCCTGGCATGCAGTAATGCTCATTAGATATCCATTAGTTCGTATGAAAAATATCTAAAGATTATGTCACTCAGTCCTTGTTCTGTGCTGCATGCGGTATCTGTGACTGACTCCATGAAAATACTTAGTAATTCCAGATTTATTATTTGTCTCTCTTTAAATTTATTGATTTTTGAGAGAAAGGAAGGCAGGGAGAGAGAGAGAGACATTAGTTTGTCTTTCCACTTATTTATGCACTCATTGGTTGATTCTTGTATGTGTCCTGACTGGGGATCAAACATCAACCTTGGCGTATCAGGGAGACTCTCTAACCACCAGGGCCTGTTGTTTTTCTTAACTCAGTTGCCTAGGAAAGGTGGTTACTGTATTATGTTTTTAAAAAACAAAGAAGATATGAGGTTTGAAATAAGCATTATAGACATTTGCAAATTTTCATAAATTTTTGTAGGTCAGGAAGTTTACATTGAGAAGAACGATTTGCTCTGTAAAATTGATTAGGCTTAATTTTATGTGATAATTTATGACAGAATAGTTATGATATATCTGTCTAGAGAAAATGATGCTATGGATGTGTATCTTAGATCGAGTAATTATAGTATGATTGTTTAGCCTGCCATGAGAATGTTTTTTCTTCTGTTACAGAAATTAATGCCTATTGTGGAAATTTTATAAAAATAAATGATCAAAAATAATTAGCCACTGTGTTGCAAATTTTTTAAAGTTTTCTTTAGGGTTATTTTGCCTTGAGAGAGGCTGAAAAAAAGTTATACTTGTACTGCAAGTACTAGTTTTGAAAGATGAGTCACAATTTTGGTTAGCAGGAATGTTTTAGTGTTACTAAAATTTGTTCCTAAATAAGATGAAAAGGTGGAACCAAAGTAATTAGGTCTCCACTTTTATGTAGTGGGTCTTCAGAATACTTAAATTAGTGAGAGTAAGCTCCCACTTCTGATACAACTTTCTTTGGGGAGAGGCACCCTCCTGATGGAATTGGGGTGATAACAGTGAAAGTAAACTGACTCTAAGTTACAGGCCCTGGCTGCAGGGTCGTGCATTCTGTTTCCTGATAATTACTGGGGATCACTATCGACCTGTTTAGCATTTCCCAGAATAGGTACATTTGGAGTTGTCTCAGGAGCTACCTTGCAGGTAACTTCAAGAGGAGTTACTAACATTACATCTCTTGCCATCTTGGGGTGAGACGGTGGATTGATTATCCTGGATCTCTGGTAGGGCTTGCAGGGGGAGATGGAGTGGATAGGAGATGGGCAGGTGGTACCACTATTTCCACCTTTGTTTTCTGCGTTCATTAGACTAGGCTTCGTGAAGTCCAAGAGTCTTGTGGCAAGAATAATCATTTAGATAGGAAGATGTGTGTGGTATAGTGAGGCTTGAGATCAATTGCCTCCCTTTTCTAACCTACATTTCTATGAACTAATTCAGGAGTAATTTTAATTTCTTTATCCTGTGTATCATGTGTGTGGTGTGTGTGTATATTGTTAGATATATACAGATAAATATGAGTGTGTGTGGATATACCTACCGTATATTTTTAAAACCAAAAGTGGATTCTTGCCATTTTGGTGCTTGCATTTGTTTTTCCTTTTACATTTTATATTACTAACGTTGTTACTCTTCCACATAATTTTTAGTGGTTCCATAATATCCAATATTTTATTGTGTGAATGTACTATAAGTAGTCCTCCATTCTTCAACACCCAGATTCCTTCAATCATTACGGCAAGCAGTGCCACACTATCGTTTTGTAGCTAATATCCCTTTGTGCAGGTGCATTATTATTTATGAAGGAAAAATGCTGTGAGTGGAATTATTGGCTCAAAATATATGGCCATGATTGATACACATGGCCAGATTGCCCACCAGAAAGATCGTACCACTTTATCCTTTACTACAAAGCTTGTCGTTATTGGGAATTGCCATCTCTTCTTTATTTTAACAGTTTTATTAGGGTATAATTGATTTTATACTCTCGCCTCTTCTCTCACAGGTTTTAACATTTTCTGTAGTTACATTTTGCTTTTCCTTTATGTATCTTGTAGGCTTTTTCTGCCTTATGTTTATATAGCTATTAATTTATATTTCAATTCTCATACTTTTTCAGTTTTACATTTCAGGTTTGCAGAACATGTTTGGTTGTATAGTGTGAAGTACAGGTTTTAAAAGATTTAAAGCTTTTTATTAGCCCATTTTCTCGATACTACTTAATGAATGATCTATTCTTTCTCCACGGGTATCAGAAGCTTTATCATTTGGCTTTCTATTCAGTCCACTCTACTTTATTTTTTATTACTGTGAATGTGATTTCTCTCTCTGTCTCTGTGTGTGCTTGTATGTGTATGTATTTTTACCAGACTTTCTCTGGCAAATAAAGATTTGCTGATTTTTTTTATGTGTATTTATTTTGTAACTAGTCACTTTCTGAATCTATTTATTAAACAGTTTTTGAGTTGACTCTCTTACATTTTCCAGGTAGATAAGCATACCATTGAAGCCATCCATTTTTGCATAAGGTTTTTTTCTTTTCTTCTTCTTTTTAAGATTTTTAAAATTTATTTTTAGAGAGGGGAAGGGAGGAAGAGAGGGAGAGAAACATCAATGTGTGGTTGCCTCTCATGTGCCCCCTACTGGGGATGTGGCCCGCAGCCCAGGCATGTGCCCTGACTGAGAATCGAACCAGTGACCCTTTGGTTTGCAGGCCATCCCTCAATCCACTGACCCATACCAGCCAGGGTTACATAAGGTTTTTTCATGGTTAATTTTCACTTATGATAGCTATGTTGGAATGATTTTCTTAATTTCATTGACTTGAAATATGTTTTGATATGGTGTCACTGTGAACTGATGTACTCAGCTCCCAGAAAGCTGTCCCACCAAATGATCTCTGTCACGGACTCTGAATGTGTCCCCTCCAAAATTTATAACTTGAAATCCTGCTCACCTTCCCAAATGGTATTAGGAGGTGAGACTTTTGGGAGGTAACTCGGATTAGATGAGGTCATGAGGGCGGAGACCTCATGAATGGGATTAGTGCCCTTACAGGAGTCACCAGAGAGTTCGCTTCCTCTCCCTGGTACACGAGGATACATCCAGAAGTCAGCAGTCTGCAACCTGGTTGAGAGTGTTTAGCCCTCAGAAATGTAAGAAATAAATTTCTGTTGTTTATAAGGCACTCAGTCTGTGGTATTTTGTTATAGCAGCTGAAACTGAGACAATCTCTAAGGATCCTCCTAGCTCAAAAGTTTTGTGATTTCTACTTTGTCAAAAGACACAGCTCTTCTGGTGCTTTATGTTAAATCTTGTATTTTATGTTAAAATCATTGTGATTGTCTAGTTCTACCTCCCAAGCAATTACTCTGAGATTTTGCATTTTTTATCTCCTTAGAGCAGGGGTGTCAAATTCATTTTCACTGGGGGCCACCTCAGCCTCGGTGTTGTTTACAAAGGGCCGAATGTAATTTTAGTACTATATAAATGTAACTACCCTGCCTGCAGGTAGAAACCAGGTGCCTGGCCGGATAAAACAAGGTGGAGGGCTGGATTTGGCCTATGGACCTTGTGTTTGCCACCTGTGCCTTAGAGCTTGAAGGTTTTTTTCTATGTGGTGTGGCAGAAATTAAAAGACAAGACTGATAGAGAGATCAGACTGTACAACCTAGTATTTGCTTGTTTGCAGTATCAAGTGTCATGTTTTTTTGTTTTTTGTTTGTTTTTTCTGGTTAGATGGTGTAATTTTTTATTCCTTATGGTGAGTTTTTTTCTTTTTTTCAAGCTAAGGTCCTACTTGGTCTACTTAAAGATCTCCAAGCCAGATTTTGTCATTGTCAAACTGGTTGTAATGGAAACAGTGAGAAGTGATAAAGGGACCAGGAGGCAGTGAGGGTAGGACAGAAAGGCAGAGGTGAGGATGGGGAAGTATCTGGTAAGTCAGCTCTTCTCTCTCTGGCCCTCTTTCTATTTTCTGATTATCTTTTCTGGACTTCTTTAATTCTGCCCGTTTAATGTTTTTCTGGCTTTCTATTTATTTTCCAGATATATCTTGTTTTCTTTCAGAGAGTGGCTCTTCTCCATACTTTCTGCTGTGGTCAGGAGGACAGATGCTTTGCTCCAGTCTGGGAAGGGGTCCTAATACGTGCCCCTAATTTACTTCCTTCTCATCACCAAAACCACCTGTTAAACACTCTGACCAGTGGCCATTATGCAGTTTATCTGGCAAAGCCTGTGGCAAAACAGTTATTAAACTTGGGTTTCCTCATAATGTAAAACCACTGCTTTGAAAGTGTTAACAAAATGAGAGAGAGATACTTTATAAAGATACATTGTCAGAGAATTACAGAGTGGTGAGGACTGCAGAGGAGATAGTGAGAGATTAGTGTTACAAAGATAGAAAAAGCTTCTAAAGACTGTTATCTTAGATCTCAAACCCTGATTTCTTCCTGAGTTTTAGATCTGTGTATCTGGTTGTCTGCTGGATAACTCCACTTTTGGGTGGCCTGCAGAAAACTCAAATTCTGTATGTCTGCAACTGAATATACCATCTCCTCTCACAAAATCTGTCCCCCCTTCCCTCCCTTTCCCCCGTGCCCCCAGAAGTTTATTATCTATATGGATGGCACCACCATCTCTGTAGTTGTTCAAGTCAGAACCCTGGAAGACACATTTTACTCTCTTTTTCTTAATTTTCACGTAATGGCATCAAGCTCTATGGATTCTACCCCTTGATTCCATTGTCTCTTGATCCCTACCACTCCTACTCTGGTATATTAGCTCTCCATTTGCCAGACTTATGTTTCTGTAAGGTTTTCGGACTGGTGTCCCTGTAGCCAGGTGATCTTTTTTGAGCTCTCACCTGATTGTCCTACTCTAGAGCTTAGGACCCTTCAGTACTCTTTGTCACCTGTTTCTCAGTCTTGTGTCTCCTTCTTCTGCCTCCCCCATACTCCGTGATTTCATTTTAAAGTACTGAAATCTGAGGGGTTTTTTTTTTAACTTTATGATTTTGTTTGCCTCAAGCCTGAGATATTCTGTTTCTTGATCATACTGCAGTGTGAGGTCTTAGCTCAAATGCCGCATCCAGGAAGCTTCCTTGTACTAAGTCTTGAGGTGTGTGCCCTTCCTGTTTGGCCAGATACCCTGTATTACCCCATAACATTTATGTATTCAATCGTCTTTTTACCTAAGAGTCTGTGTCTCACTTTTGACTGCGCTGTGAGCGACAAGGCCCTTTACATTGTCTTTGCTCCTGGTGCTCTGCCCATTGAAAGGAGATGTCATACCAGGTACTGAAAATATAGCAGTAAATAAGACGGTATTCCAGTTATCAACTACTGTGTGATAAACCACTCTAAAATTTAGTAGTTTAAGACAACGTTAATATTTATTTACTCATGATTTTATGACTTGTGTAGCGCTTGGTAGGGGTAGTTTATCTCTGTCATTTGGTGTCAGCTCATTGTTGGTTGGTTTCCACATCCATGATGTCTGACACACAAGGTTGGCAGTTGACTCAGGCTGCTGCCAGGGAGCTCAGTAGGGCTGGTGGTCACAGCACCTACGTGAGGCCTCTTCACGTGGCCTGGGCATGAAGGAGAGGGAGTGTCCCGTGAACAGGCATTCTAAGAGGTAGGGAGTGGAAGCAGCCAGGCCTCTTAAAGGCTGTGCTTGGAACTGACGAGCATTACTTCTGCTGTATTCTGTTGGCTAAACAGATAGAATTAGCCCAGACTCAATTCCATGTGGGAAGGAGAATTAAACTCCATCTTGTAATGGAGAAAGTGGCAAAGAATTTGTGACTACGTTGAATCACAACGTAGTGGTACACAGACCAAAAAAACTAAACAAAATAAAACTACAAAAGTTGTTGGATGGGTTAATTTCTGTCTGTATGTTCAACCTCCTAAGTATCATGATCATACATCATTAATTGAAAAATAAAGTGCAACATACAGTGAAATTTTAAAAAGTAATTTTTATTCCCACCCTTTTTAAACAGTAACTATTTTCTGTTATTCATATAGTTTCTAATTTTTACATTTTAATTAAGCATGTAACTTCTAATTTTAATTAGTTTTGTGTCCTATTTCAATATATTATCTTTCATAAATCCTCATGCACCAGTGTTGTTATTCTAAGTATATTTCTGGAAGTGGGATTGTATCAAAGGTCTGTATAATTTAGATTTTGATACTTATTGTCAAACTGCCTACTAGAAAGATGATACTAATTTATACCCCAAGTTTTAGTGTAGGGTATAAATTACATTTGTTTACAACTTTGCTACCTGAAGGTATTGTAAATCATTGTATATGGTTAGCCTCCTGGCAAAAATCGACAGATTGCTTTTATTATTTCATTAATGCCTATTTGAGTGTTTTGCCCAATTTTGGTGGAATTTTTTTCTTACTGATTTTTCCAGAGCTCTTTGTATATTGTAGATATTAAATCTTTGCCTATCATATACAGTCAGAGATCCCAATATTCACATTACAGAGACAACTGCTAGAAACAAATCAGGCATTTCTAATCTTTCAGTAAGTTCTAGGATCTCCAGCCCTGGCTGGTGTGGCTCAGTAGATTGAGCACCAGCCTGAGAACCACAGGATCGCTGTTTCAATTCCCAGTCAGGGCACATGCCTGGGCTGTGGGCCAGGTCCCAGGTAGTGAGTGCAGGAGAGGCAACCACACATTGATGTTTCTCTCCCTCTTTTTCTCCCTCCCTTCCCCTCTGTCTAAAAATAAGTAACTAAAATCTTTAAAAAAAAAAAAAAAAAAAGAGGAAGTTCTAGGATCTCCAGTCAAATACTTTGAAAATGATTTGGGTAAAAATAGTGACATAACTTTGTCTACATACAATACTGTATTTTTCCGTGTATAATGTGCAGCCATGTTTTATTGTGCATTATACATGGGATTATTTACCCATGGTACGTATTCATTATATCCATGTATAATGTGCATCATTATTTTTCCCTAAAAAATTTGGGCAAAAAGTGCGCATTATACACAGCAAAACACGGTACATGCACAAATGCTCCCTATTAAGTATCTTAAGTGTTTTAATTTTCTTGATTTACTTTAGACTTTCATGCGATGCAGAATTGAGCAGCGACAAATTTTTGTGCAGTTAGATCACGTGATACAGGTATCTATGCAATGCTGTTTTTGATCTTGGCGGTAATCCCTTGTAATCACAAACTTTAGAGAACATTAACATTATACTTTCTAAGTTGGTATATTTTTTCCTTAGTAAAAATACATAGGATTAGAAAAGACACTGTATAAAACTCATATAAACATTGTTTTGTTTACATTTGACTTTGTATTTTATATTTTGAGCTTGGCTTATATTTCACAGGCTGGTAATTTCTTTTTAACTAGTGGTTATACTATGTGAAAAACTGTAGGTTAAATTGGAATGAGCCTGATTTTTCTTTTCTCTTTCAACCTTTTATATTTTGAAAATGGGTTATTTCATGACATCAAACTCCATATGAATCAGTCATTCCTCATAGGAATAAAAATTAGTCTATTCAGTAGGGTTTATTATATATGTTTTCAGTGCTCCAGTTTGATGTTTTTGCAGAACCGAAGAGATTTTTAGATATAATCATATCTACAACACTATTAAAAACGCTGATAGGTTAAAACAAAAGATACCTCCGTTTTTCTTATATATGAATGCTTGGACGTAGGTTGGCAATGCTGATCTCATTTTAAGGTTTTTGTATCAGTGAGAAATATTTATTAATTGGTAATTAGTTACATGCTTTTGAGGTAGGTCCTTCTTGTAACTGGTTTATTTGCAGAGCTTGACATACTAGGTGCTAAGTGAAGTTCTCTTTATACAAATATTTTTATGTTAAAAATGTGTGTAAGTCTGATAATAATCACTGTTGATATTTAAAATGCTAGCTAGTGATTGTCATGTCCTTTAGCCTTTTAATTTTTAAAAAGTAATTCTCTGGTTCATTTTTAGCTTAAAATCACTTGCAGGAACATGGTTCCAGAGACAGCAAAAAAGAGCCAGACACCAGAGCCAGATAGAAGTGAACTCAAACTTTACTTCTACTGTTTGCTGGTTAGGTTGGTTGCTTGGAAAAATTAGGTGACCTTTTGGGGCTTCCATTTCCTCACTGTGAGGTTTTAACTAACATGAAGTAATTTATGTAAAGTGCCTGGTAGTGCATAATTGCTCAGGAAATGCTAGTTCCAAACCTCAGGCCCCTTTCTTCACATATTTTCAGTCTTCCAAAGTCTGTAATCTTAAATTGATCTTTTGCTTTACTTTGGCGATCATTGTCTAATAGCATTTTTCTGTGATCAAGAGTAACTAATTCAGTGATTAAGAAGTACTGTTTATTCAGAAAATGAAAACAAATAATAGACGTTTGCTCTAGAATGTTTCATTTTCTGAAACATTCTATGGATGGTGAGTGATTGCTGAATTATTGCACTAGCTCATTAAGGAATTTCGCATAGTGATTACATGAAAGGGGAGTTGAAAAGTTCTGTAGTAATCGGTTGTTAACACTGAACTGCTTACAAATTGTGCCCTCATTCTTTATGTTTAAAGCGATTCTTTTCAACTTTAACATTTTATGATCTTTTAAAAAATTATGAAGTAAGATTAATGGTTAAAGGTATTCTTTTAATGGATTTGTCTAGAACAAGGACTGGGTTTTGTGGATTTGAATGATGTCAGTGACAGGAGGTCTTTATCATTTTTTTCCCCCTTTGAACAGATGTCTTGGCCTGTAGTGACTCCAACTCCCACTATCCTTCCAATTTTCCCCTCTACTAGATAAGTTTTTAAAAAGTGACATTTTTATTATAAGTGATTGACTTAATTCAGGCAAACATTGCAGCTGAGGAAAGACTTCGTTCCAGTGAAAAACACTTTGATATGAATAAAATGTTATATTCTTTATTTTTACTTTTAAGAACTTTTAAAAAAATTACCCTTAGAGAGAAGGGAAAGGAGGCAGAAAGAGAGGGAGAGAAACGTCCATGTGTGAGAGAAACATCAGTCGGTTGCTTCTCACTCATGCCCCTGACTGACCAGGGACCAGCCTGCAACCCAGGCATGTGTCCTGACCTGGGAATCGAACCGGTGACCTTTTGCTTTGTGGAGTGATGCCCAACCTCTGAGCTACACTAGTCAGGGCTACTTGTAGGAATTTAATGCATGGTTCCTTCTCCCTCCCTCCCTTCTCTTTTCTTGTTCTCTTTTTATCTGTATTCTGAATAATATTTCTGTGTAGTAAGTTTTCTTCAAGATCAAAATTGTTATGCTGTAGTATGCTGAGGTGTATTATGATTGACTCTGTTTTAAATGACAGTCAAAAACAGAATCAGTAAGGATCCATCCAGATGACAGTGAACACAGTAGGTCTTTCATCAGAGGAAAGGTAATCCAGGAACTGGTTGCACAGGTAATTGCTGAGAAGCCAATCCGAACTGTGAGACAAACCAGGTATTAACAATACCTGAAGGCCTCTGTGATACCATTAGGGCTGGGACAAACGAGAAAAGTTGGTCTTACGAGAGCACAGAAGCCAGGGCTGAGTGGGGGCGCTAGAGCCATGGTTGAGGCCTTGTGGTGGGAGGTGGGATGTCAGAGGACAAGACTCCTGGAGGGGGAAAGGAGAGTGAGGAGAAGTGCTCTCTGGCTTCTCCCTCTTCTGCCTTGTATCACCCATTAGTACTTTCCCACCAGCCGAATCTTCCTGGAAGCCAGAGGGCAATGTTGCTTGGAAATTGCAGTTGCCTGATACAGAGCAACACAGGGTAAGTCTGGGGAATGGATCTGAAAGCTTAGTGGACTATTCTCAGCGACTGTGTTGTTAGTGTCTAATAGTCATTAATATACCTGTGCGATTGTGTAGCATTAGCCGTAAAGAAGACTTGGCTTAAGAAACCCCCAAACAAACAAAAAACAAAACCCTCTTGGTTCTTTTGGGGGGTGGGGGATGGACAATGGAATAATTCCGTAAAAACTGATATTAAGATCAACATCTCAGTTCATGAAACATTCACTGAGTGAGACTATATTAGGGAGATGACTGCCAGGTTGAAAACACTTGCGTTTTGGTCTTGTGGTATTCATAGTCTACTGGCAGAGTTTTATTTTTTTAAAGGATAGTTTCAATTTTAAAATTTCAATAGAATGTATGATACGTTAGAGGTGGGGACATGTTTTTGTAAGAACTCAAGGGAGGAGCAGTTAACCCAATCATATAGTTGATGGAATACTTTCAGGAGTTGGAAAACGTGAGCTGAGCTTTAAAAGATTGGTAAAGAGAGATGGAAGAGATGATGCTGGAAGGAGAGGCTTGAGCAAAGGCTAAAAATCCTGAAAGAGCTTAAAGCATGTATAAGGAATTTCAGTCACTGTTGCTGGAGCATCAAGTTTGGCTCATAAAATGGGACTAGGGAGCCAGGAAGAGGCCAAGTTATTTTTATTCTCAAGCTGATAGGGAGCTGTTGAAGGTGTAGTGGAGTGGTTAACTTTGCTTTAAAACTGTGCTTTTTCCATAAACGTGGAAGATGAGTTCACGAGGGTGCCTTCTGGAGGTAGGAGAACTGGTAAGAGGATATTACGCTGGTCCAGGCAATAGAAGAGTGTTAGACATAAACTTTCAAAGGTATCTTTATATCTTAGAGTCATTCATTTCATCTGAGTGCCTCTTAGTGCCAAGCTTCTCAGTCCATGCCCCACTTTGTGATCTGTTTTGTTTTCACACTGCACATGCCTCCCTTAATATCTGTTCCTTGTTCCCATTGAGAATCCATGTCTTAGGGTCACAGACCTTGCTCTCTAGAAGCAGGAGCGGGAATCAATAGTCATGAGCTAGTGTGCTTGGAGTGCTGGGAGGGTGCTTTGTCCTCCTGGAGCCAGGTGACTGCTGTGTTCCTGAAGTATTACGGGATGCAGTAATTTCCTATAGAAATTTCCTTGAGTTAAATATCCTGTATTCCTTAATGTAGTTTCTGATATTGAAGAGTAACAGATTTGCAGTGTGACATTTAATTTTAGTAAATATATCTCTTAAAATACCAAAATCCGGCATTTGAATAAGATCCACTTTACACATTGATTTTAATGTATATTCTCTAATTTATTCTGATAATAAACACGAGATAAGTGTTATTATTAGTGCTATTTTATTTCTCTTCTCTTCTCTTCTCTTCTCTTCTCTTCTCTTCTCTTCTCTTCACTTCTCTCTTCACAAAATCTCCTCTGGGTTGTCCAGTGGGATTTCTACTGTGTCATAGATGAGCAAGACAGTTTTTGTCCTTAAGGAGCCTATGATCTACAGATATTAAGTCATAATACCAGACCTAAGAAATAAGTTAAATAGAAATACAAACACTGTATTGAGGGAATACACTGTACAGGAAGAAGTTATTTACTGTATTTTACTGGAAGGCATATATTTTTTACACATTTCAACATTTCTAAAATTGGCAGCTGCCTGAGAATTGGATGGCATCTTAGACTGGAGGAAAAGTATATTTTGAGAGAATAGTAAAAGCACATGGCTCTTGGAAGATGAGGAATTCAGTTAATGGAGAAAGTGCTAGGGAAAAAGCAACTAGGTGAGAAGCCATGGTATGCTAAAGAAATGATAATGCTCTTACTGTCATTCAGGGCTCCAGAATAACATAGAAAGTGACCTTAGGCAAGTGAGTTGAATCCATCTTACAGAAGATTTTGAAGGTCAAGCTGTGGAGAGGTAGAATTTTATTCTGTAGTAAGTGGGAAGCTACAGAGGGGTTTTGAGAAGGGGAAAGTATGGTAGATACTGCGTTGTTAATTTCTTGACCTCCATTTGGGAATATAATACTGTATTGAGGAGAAGAGGAATTGAAGGAAGGGAAATTGTGATGTTTTGAAATAATGAATTTATTAGTTGAAAGGGAAAGAAAGAAAGATGTTATGGAGGTAGAACTGACAGAAATTGGTGACTGACTGAATGGGGCTGGCGGTATGGGGGAGTAGGTGTTTTTGAGGGTGAGATACCAGACTTACTAACATGGAAGATGAGGACCTGTTAGCTGAGACCATGTGTTGAAGTAGGAAAACAAATTTGAACTTAGTGACTGTTGTGACTCCTGCTGTCTTCCCAGTAGCAGGAAGAGGGGAGACTCAGGTCTTGAAGCCAGGAGGAAAGTCAAGGCCAACGACAAAGATTTAGGAGGTACTAGCTAGATGAGGTTATAATTGAGTTCAGTTTAGAAGATGAATTCTTGAGGAAGAGAGAAAAGGGAGACTTTTAGAGAGTGAGGGAGAACTATCTATATTTTTTAAAATAGCTTATTTGAGATATAATTCACATGCCAAATAATCTACTTATTTTAAAGTGTACAATTCAATGGCCTTAAGGTTTTCACAGAGTTGGTTGTACAACCATCAGTACAATTGATTTTTGAACATTTTCCTCACCCCCAAAATAAATTCTGTATGGTTTAGCCATAGGCTTTATGCTACTTCTACAAAAAAAGGCTGTTGGAAATTGGTAAGAATTGCATTGAATCTGTAGTTATTGCCATCTTAACAATACTAAATTTTCCTGTCCATGAACATGGAATGTCTTTCTATTTATTTAGGTTGATTTTAATTTCTTTAAACACTCTTTTGTAATTTTCAGTATATGTATCTTTTGCTTCCTTGGCTAAAGTTATTTCTAGGTATTTAATTCTTCTAGATGCTATTATAAATGGACTAACTTTCTTAATTTCCTCTTTGGGTCCTTTATTGCAGTTGTATAGAAACACAATTGATTTGTGTGTGTGTGTGTGTGTGTGTGTGTGTGTTGATGTTGTACCCTGCAACACTGAAATTGTTTATTAGCTGTAATGGATTTTTATTGTGGATTCTATGGGATTTTTATATATTTATTTGATTATTTCATTTTTAAATAGAGATAGTTTTACGGTTTTTCCAATTTAGATGCTTTTTATTTTTTATTTTCTAGTCTAATTACTCTGGCTAGAACTTCCAGTACACTGCTGAATTGCAGTGGTAAAAACAGGCATTGTATTCTTTTTCCTAATCTTAGGGGAAAAGAGTTCAGTTTTTCACCAATGGGTATAGTGTTAGTTGTGGATTTTTCCTTAGTGTCATTTATTATGTTCGGTAAGTTCCCTTTAATTTCTAGTTTTCTAAATTTTTTTTAACTATATCAGGGTAGTGTGGATATTGTTAAATGCATTTTCTGCATCACTTGGTATGATTGTGAGTGTTTTTCCCCTTTAATTCGAATAACGTGTATTACATTGACTGATTTTCCTATGTTTGTGTCATCCTTGAAATTCCTGGGGAAAATTCCACTTGGTCACGTTGTATAATCCTTTTAAAATGCTGTTGGATTCAGTTTGCCAGAACTTCGTTGGGCTGTAGTTTTCCTTTCATGTGATGCTTTGTCTGTCCTTCGTACCAGGATAATACTAGCTGCACAGAATGGGTCAATAAGTATTTCACCTTTTTTAACGTTCTGGAAGGGTTTGGAAATATAATTGGTGCCAATTCTTTAAATGTTTAGTACAATTCACTGGTGAAGCCATCTGGTCCTCGACTTTTCTTTGTGGGGAGGTTTTGATTCCTGATTCAATCTCTTTAGCAGTTTCAGTCATTGAGATTTTTCTAATTCTTCTTGAGTTATTTTGAGTAATTGGCATTTCTAGGAATTCGTCCATTCATCTAGGTTGTCTAATTTGTTGGCATACACAGTATTTTCTTACAATCCTTTTTATTTCTCTAAGGTCTATAGTAATGTTTCCACTTTTTTGATTTTAGTTATTTGTGTTTCTTTTTTTCTTTTTTCTAGCTAAAGTTTTGTCAGTTTGTCAATTTTATTGATATTCTCAAAGAACAACTTTTGGATTTATTATTGTTCTGTTGTGTTTATCTCTGATCTTGATTATTTTTTTCCTTCAGATAGTTAAGGGTTTAGTTTGCTCTTTTTCTCAGTCCTCAATGTGTAAAGTTACATTATTGATTTGAGATCTCTCTTTTTAATGTAGGCATTTACAGCTATAAACATCCATCTGAGCACTGCCTTCACAGCCTCTCATTAGTTTTGACAGATCTTGTTTGTTTCCATTCAATTCTAAACTCTGAGTTCCCTTGCGATTTCTACTTAATCTGAGGGGTTGTTTCAGACTGTGCTGACTTCAACATGTGCTGAAATTTCCTTCTGTTATCGATGCCTAGCTTTTTTCCATTTGGTCAGAAAAGATATTTTGTATGATTTTGGTCCTTTTAAATGATGGAGACTTGTTTTCCAGTGTAACACGTGATCTTTCCTGGGGAATGCTCTATGTGCACCTGAGATGAACGTGTACTCTTGTTCTGTGGAGTGTTCTATATGTGCCTGTTAGGTTTCGGTGGTTTATAGTATTGTCTACAAATTCTATTTTCTTACTGATCTTCTTTCTAGATGTTCTTTCCATTATTGGAAGTAGGGGATTGAAGCCTTCAACTACTTCTATAGAACTGTTTGTTCTTCAATTCTGTTGGATGTCCTCCGTTTACATGTGAAGTAATTACTGTTAAGGAAGCGTGTCTACCATTTTGTTGTTTTCTGTATGTCTTACACCTTTTTGACCTTCATTTTCTTTATTATTATCTTTTCTTGTGTTTAATTGATTCTTGTAGTCAACCATTTTGATTCCTTATTTCCCTTTGTGTATATTTTAAGATATCTTTGGGGTTACCGTGAGGATGACTGCAAACATTTAAAATTTATAGCAATCTAGTTGAAATGGACACCAGCGTAACTGCAATACCATACAAATCTGTTCTTAAAATACCTTTGTTCTCCCACCCTTTATGTTGTTTTGTCACAAATTACATCTTTATATGTTGTATATCAATAATAGTTATAACATCTTAAATGTATTTGTCTTTTCAGTCTTGTAAGAAATAAAAACTGAGATTACAAATCAAACATATAATGTAGTGGCCTTTATGTTAGCCCATGTGTTTGTCACACTGGAGATCTTTACTTCTTCATACGGCTTTGAATTGCTTTGCAGTGTTTTTTTCATTTAGACTTCAGCACTCGTGTACCATTACTTGTAGGACAGGTGTAGTGGTAATGAGCTCTGTTAGCTTTTGTTTTTTCTGGGAGTGTCTTAATTTCTTCCTTAGTTTTGAAGGACAGTTTTGCCAGATATAGAATTCTTGGTTGACAGTTTTATTAGGCCGGGTTCTCTAGAGAAGAGTGTGTCTCTGTGTGTGTGTTTAGAAAGAGACTTACTAGGAATTGGCTCACATGATTATGGAGGCCGAGAAATCCCAAGATCTGCAGTTGGCGAGCTGGAGACTCAGGAGAGCCAATGCGTAGTTCCAGTCTGAGTCTAAAGGCCAGAGACCAGCAGAAGTGGTGGCGTGATAGGGTAAAATGTTAAGGAAAAGTAAAGGTATGATTAAGAAGAAATTTAAAGTAATGATTTCCTGTGTGGGATGTGCAGCAGCAGGCTAGAATTGGGAAAGAACACACCAGGACCTTAAAAATACTGGTAATACTCTACTTCTTAGTTTCAGAGATGAGTATATCATACTCATTTTATTACTGTATTTTATAATATGCATTACATACAATCTTATACTTATCAAATACTTTATAATGCAAAGCAACAACTTTTATACAAGTTTGTTATAAAAATACTTTTTTTACATAAAAATAAAATTCATAGGAAACAACTCAGTATTTCTAAAGCTGAAATAATCACTAGTCTTTTAAAATCTGGTTTTCTCTCCAGATCTCTCTTTATTTTCCTCATGTGATGTTCTCAGGTCCAAAATCTTAGGGTTACTTTTGATTTCCTTATCCTCAGATTAATGTAATAAACTCAATGCTATGGATACTGTAATGAACAAAGCATATAATAGATATTTTTGTGAACAGATAAATGAACAATGACATCTTTTGCTTATCTCTTTTTCTCTCATAACATCAAGTCATTCAACAAGTTCTTTCTGTTCTTATCAATATGTGTGGATTAATTTGTGTTTTCTGTTCTTAGGCTCTTGGTCTGGAATTCCAGCCCTTACAGTGCCTACACTATCTTCCAGCAAACTTTGTTCTCTGTATCTTCCCTCTTTGTAGTTCATCCCTCCTAGTCATACTGGATTAATCTTCTAAAACACTGATTTGAACATTTTACTGTCTCTCAGAAACTTTTAATGACATAATGTTAAGATACATAATCTGAGGTACATATTCTTCGAGCAGGGCACCAGGCTTTGAAAATTTGGTTTAATTGAGGGTCCACACTTACTACTCCTTTTGGGGGGAGACAGATACCTCTCTTACTGGCTGCTTGGCCTTGGGTATGGGGATAGTAACCTGTCTGGAAGTTCTTACCCTTCATGCTGTCAACAGCCTTTACACTCCTTCTGGCATCACGTATCATAACTTTCTTGAATTTAGAAACCACTCTCAGAGAATCTCCTATAGTTTGCAGCAGTTCTACTAGATTCTCTTTCTCTCTCTGTCATCAATGAAGATATTTTCTTCTTTCTGCTATTCCTTTAAGTTTGCGGTCTAACTTCCGGTTTCTGGCCTGGTTATGGCTGGAGTCCTTATTAGTGGAATCATTATCATTTCACTGTGCCACTGTCTTAGACAAGATTCTTTGAGTGCCAGTGATAGAAATCCACGCAAGATTGCTTAGCCCAAAGAGGAGTTCATATTAAAAAGCAACAAAGGTATTTCATAGAAGAGATGAACAGGAATTACAGTTGGTCTTTGCAGGGGGCTAGAAATTGTGAACTACAAATTCCAGACCTAAGTTCTGTGGGGTTGGTACGGGACGGTAAGACTAGAATATATCTCAGTCCACCGTCTTGATCCAGTCTGACTCCAGTTCTACACTCAGTTTACGAAATAGATTATTTTGCATGTAAGAGGCTTGGTAACAGGAGTTTCCGTTATGACTGGCCTCTTGTATATCTCTAGCCTACTTTTGTGTCTAGAGACCATCAGTTTAGAAGTGTTAAGGGTCATGAACCTTCTAAAAATGATGACATCAACTGAAATATTTCAAGTGACATTTAAAACTCTTTGTATATCTTGAAAGTTTTAAGAATGTGGAAGAAGGATCATAATTTTGAAGCTTCTAGAAAAAATAAGTTTTATAAAGGTAGAGTGAATTCAGTAAGCTAATACTGATATGCATCAATGTCAAGAAAAAGTCATTAGCAGAAAAAAGGCAAAGTAAAATAGAAGGGATATGATGCAGGTCATTTTCCCCATTTAAGCTTAGGGTTTTAACATAATTTCTTAAAAGCGACACGTGTGTACCAATTATTCTTGAAGTTAATAGTTGCAGTGGAAATCTCCTTTTGGAAAATTAATCATTTATTTTATTGGAAAATTTTAAATAGTTACACATTATCAAATTTTGGCAAGGATATTTGGAAACCAGAGGTATATGCTGATCTGAGTATAAAATGAGGCAGGTGTTTGGGGAATGGTTGGGTGGTATCTAGTAAAATGGAAAATACACTACCTATAATGCAGACGTTCTGCTTTCATATATATCTTAGAGCAGGGTTCTTAACCTGAGCAGTTTTACTTCCCAGGGGACATTTGGCCGTGCCTGGAGACATTTTTGGTTGTCACATTTGGAAAGTATTATTGACATCTAGTGGATGGAGATATCGGGGACGCTGCTAAATGTCCTGCAATTCACAGGACAGATCCCCACGGTAAAGAATTATCCAGTACAAAATGCCAGTAGTGCTGACGTTGAGAAGCCTTGTTTTATAGAACAAAGTGCACATGTTCTTGCATGTGAACCTAGAGACTTATTCAAGGATAGTTGTTCAAACATAGTAATAGTGCAAAATTAGAAACAGCTTAAATGCCCATCGCAGAGGAATGGATAAATAAAATGTGGTATGCATATTTGATTCAGTACTTTAAATAGTTAAAAGGAATGATATATTTATATGTATTAATAAATCTCAAAAATAGCATTGAATGGAAAAAAGCAAGTGCTTTCAGTGGGATATTATTTATGAAAATAGAAAAATTATACAAAACACAACTTTGTTATTTAAATATGTAAATAAAAATGTAGAACGTGACTGAAGAGGCTACATGCCAGTCTCATAATACTGGCTGCTAATAAGGAGATGAGGAGGAGGAAGTGGCACTGGGGGTTGTGAATGGTTGACTTTAACTTTGTCTCTAGTAGTTCTTTTGTAAATATACATGAAGCAACTATGGTTTCATATTTACATGAAGTTGAATGCATAATGTGAATGCCATTTGTTAAAAAAAATCTGGTTAGTGAGAACATGGATATTTGTAATATTGTTTATTTCTCTGATAGTTGTAAAGTTTCTCAGAAAAAAGTTCATCCATGAATTCCATTTATAGCTTTATCTCCATTCAGACTTCATAGCATTGGGTTGGCCAGAAAGTTTGTTTCATTTTTTCTGAATGATGGCTCCAGTAGTGATTAGTTGTCTTTAACTTCATTTGAAACAATTTTGTTACATTGTATTGTGACAGTTGTCATATCAGCATGCGTTTAAAAAACTTAACAAAATTCGTGATTTTTTTGTGTAGCCATTTTAATATTGAAGATGGAAGAAAATATGCAACATGTTTGGTATATTATGCTTTATTACTTCAAGTAATAATGCAATTGAAATGCAAAAAAAAAGATTTGTGCAGTGTATGGAGAAGGTTCTGTGACTGATCGAATATGTCAGAAGTGGTTTGCGAAGTTTCTTGGTACTATTGACATTTTGGCCAAATAATTCTTTGCTATGGGGCTGTCTTATGCATTGGAAGGTGTTTAGCTGTACCTCTGGCCTCTACCCACTAGAAGCCAATAGCAGGAGATAGCCGACATACTCAAAATATCCAAATCAATAAAATTATTGGTGAAAATGAAAAATGTATCTTTTATTTTACAGAAAAAACTAAGTGGACTTTTTGGCCAACCCAGTACTTAGTAGAGTGTGCACTTTCTATTCCCAATTCTTCCTGTCCAGAAAGTTAGCTTGGCTTCTTACGCAGAGGAATATAACGATTTTTGTGTATTTATTGTTTAGTTTATGTGTATACTTGTGGAGGAGCTCTTTTGACAGTCATTAACTACTAAATTTGTGCTTAATTCACAAAAGTGAAAGCCATCATAAAGAACTCCAACAACTGTTTGTTTTACCTGATTTTTGCATACTAGAATATATGGAAATAATTGGGTCTTCAGCAGAAACATGAAATATTTCTATTTAAACAATTTGTTGCATTGATTTTTTTTATTGTTGTTATTATAAAAGTCTTTGATTATAGTAGTTTAATCTTTTCAGTAACTATTCAGCAAATTAAATTTAGGTATCTAAGTGCTTCTAGGAACTTTAACTTATAAAATGTACTTTCAAATCTTTCAAATCTTAACTAACATTTCTGAATAAGTTATACTTAACTATGAAAATTTTTATAAATGTTGAAGAGAGAAAAACAGGTGTAGTGTCATAGCTATTATATTCTTTTTAGAACAAAAGGATCAGTTTTTGATAAAATACATTGACAGTAAAATAGAGATAGTGTGTGACCTGTAATTTTTTTCTTAGTGATATAAAAATAAGTGTCTCAAATACAGTGTAATTAAAAGTTATAATAACTGTTTATGATTTCTTTGAATTTAAATTATGTCAAATTAAATAACTTAGATTAAAATTGCATTTATAATTATCCAGAAGTTTATAATTTTTAAACAAAAAGCATTTACCAAAAATTAGCCCAAAGAAAACCCACTAATTGAAATGTAAAAAGTTAAAGTAACCTTTAGTTAATGATTTTTATTTACCTTTATTAGAGAGAACTTAAATACAAAAATAATAACCTGTATCTCTTTACATGGAGATGTTAATCCAATCAAAAGGTGAATGAAAATTACTTTATTTAAAAACTGCAGTTCTTAAAATTTAGATTAGATATAATTTTTTAATTTTTTACAAATTATAAAAATGGCTCAATTATAAAATTCATAAAGATAATTTAAATTCAGAATATTTAATTTAAGATAATTTAAGCTCGAATGTATAATTATGAATAGCTTTGACTTCTTAACTATATGGAATTTGAAATAAGTCATATAACCTTTTAAGATAATTTTCATAATTAGGTTAGAATAAGACTTGAACTATCTCTATTTCATTTTCTTACTAATATTTGCAATTAGTACTAGAGTTAATCCTTAATTGCTGGAAAAGAGTTGTCTATAACATGGTTACCAGTTTTTTTCTGTGATGCAGTATGTACTAAGTTTTAAGGATGCATATTCAAGAAATAAATGTTGGTTACAAAGTTTAAAAATAACAGCTTACTGGGGGGGGTGTGCACGTGTGTGTATGTGAAGGTACAGTTGGTTTTTGGTGGATTCAGCGTTAATGGAAAATAATTGCTGGTTAAACTGAGAAACTAATTAGAATTAGTTTTCCTTGTGTAAAGTACATGCTTTTTCAGCAAAGGCATGAGGTTCTGGTGTGAGCAGAGGGCGAGACCCTTTAGTCGTACCCTTATTAGCACTGGATGTGTGAAGAAGTAGTGTAAACATGGTGCATTCTTTTCAGGGTGAATTTTAGTGAGATATGGAATGGGACACGTTAACAGAATTATTTTAAAATTTTACTCAGTGCCAAAGAAAATTAATGAGTACTGTTAGCCATTTCGGGTTCTATTCCCCAACTCATATGTGTATGTATTCACTGTCTATTGGAACAGTGTGTTCATTGTCTGTGTATTAGGTGTGTGTCTGTGGGAAAGCTTATGGTTCTCTGACTTAAGATGTTAATCTTCAGATATCACTGATTTTAGTTATTAGGGTTTCCCTGTAATAAGCTCAGCTCCTTTTTTGACAGACACAGAGGTAAACTACTAGACTTAACTGCCCCCAATTTTAAGCCATTTGCAAATGTTTGTGATAAAGAATTTTGGCTTTGTGGCAATTGTATTATGGATGAGATAAAAAGTCTTTGCAGTTTGCTTTTACTTAAAAATATATTTTAAAAGTACATTAATCTTTAGTGTTAGTGGTATCTTACTTAACAACTTATTTATGTTCATGTTTTAAGTAGGAATCAAGAAGTACCAGTGAAAAGTTTACAGTTATGAGAAACTTTTTCATACATGAATGTGTGTATGTATGTAGATATCTCTTTGTTTTTTATTTCTGGATCTTGAAATATGAGTATATAGGTATATTTCTAAAGCCTGCATTTTTCTCTCCACAAAGAAGACTTGAAGCAGCTAAGAAGAATACATACAAATGTGCTTATAACTTTGGGTAAAAACTCAACAGGCACCTTGGCATATTTCGTTTTTCTTCATATTTCTATTGGAATGGGTTGGTGGTTAATTAAACTTGATATGGGCTGTCAAAATTTTAAATTATAAGGCCTCATATTCTCATAGACAGACCATGTGTGTGGCTAAAATAATGTCTTTTTTTACCCTTCAGACTTCAACATAAATTTTCATCTTAAATCCCTCTTTATTCTAAACCGAGTTAAGATATTTTGTAGCAACTTGATATTTTTACCGTGATATCTAAGCACATGGGTTTATAAAAAGAGAAATTCACTTTGGTTGGATTTTACAGAAGTCTTTTTTGTCTGCAGTGGATTGACAACTTAAAAAATGGTTCTTCATCTCAGGTAGTTTGGTACTATTTTGTTAGAATTCTACCTGTGTTTTTTATTTCTTGTTTTACTTAATTCATACATATATGAATATTTTAAGCCTTTCAATTGCTCCAAACATCCGTACTGTACAATCTTTCCAATAATTGAAGAATCTGCAGTCTAATTTGTCTGTTTCATGTTTGTGTTGGCTGACATTCATTGTGTCTTGTATCCTTGTATGTTTTGTGATTTAAAAATTTTTGAAAAAATAAAAAATAAAAAAAATTTGAGTTGAGTTTTTGGAAAGTTGTTGCTGACATCTTCATATGAGATTTATTGGATTATACAAGTAGTGTGAATTTAGTAGGAGAACCTTTGTGATGGTTTCACTTTGTGGTGAAGTGTCAAGAGAATTAATGAAACATTCTTGAAAATACAAAATCATAGAGATGGAGCGCAGATCAGTGGTTGCCAGGGGTTAAAGGTGGTGGGGGTAAGGAGCAAGTATGATTATAAAGGGGCAATAGGAGGACGATCTTTGTGATCCTTTTTTTGCTAGGAATGTGATGGGGTCGCCCTGTGGAGTAATAGCTTTTTGTAGGTGTTTCCTTTTGATAGACTTTAGAGTCCATCTCCTGAGCCTTCCTTGTGTAGACATCAGAAGGGAAGCTGGATTCCGCCAGTGATGGGCACACACTTTCAGGATGAAATCTGGTTTCAGGGTTTGCTTATTCTACTTCATTTTGTTATAGCTTATGTGGATACTGTACTCACTTGCTGTCTAAACAGTTCATTAAAGTGCATTTTCCCACTAAATTTTAGAAGTTGGACCTAATAGTATTAAGGTATCGAGTCTGTCATACTGCTGGAGATTAGTGTTCCCTTCCCTCTGTACTTCAGTTTTAGCAAATCTGTTGCTATTTAGTGCCTCAGTTCTCTTATATTTGTTATTGTAATACACTTTTTTCTTTTCTCTCTGGTCTAACAGATGTCTGGTGTGGGCCCGTCACAGTCTGTACCCAGTTATATTTTCTAGTCTTGTTTCCTGCTGTGCTTCCACTGGCTGAATTCTGGTTTGCTCACGATGTGTGTTATAGCCACCATTCGTTTAATCATGTCACTCTAACCTGTTTAAGTGCTGTCTCTTCTTTCGATTTCAACTGCTCCTTCTAGCACTGTTGCCATTTGGGGCTGAATAATTCATCTTTTTGGGGGGAGCTATTCTGTGCATTGTGGGATGTTAGTAGTATCCCTGGCTTCTACCCACTAGACATAAATAGTAACTTCCATTTGTGACACCGCAGACATTGCCAAATATCCTTTTGGGCGGAGGGGGCAAAACCTTCCATGGCTGATTGAAAGCCACTGTTCTAGCACTGTGTAAATTTGGTGTAGTTGAAGATCTTGTCTGATTATCCCTGACTGTGGCTTTTACCTTCTGGGTTCTCCGTACATACTGTCTGGCTTTTACACTTGCCACTTACTACATTTGGTTGTGCATATCTTTCTCTCCCTCTCTGCTGTGTTTGTCTGATTTTCCCAAGTTCTAGATGTATTTTATGTTTTTGTTTGCTCTTTTGGTCAACCCTATATACTTGTTACTAGTTCTAAATATATGAATTGCTTGTTCTTTTTCTTATTTTTCCATTTTTATATGGTAGCAGTGTGGGTTTGGAAAACTGAATTATTCTAGAAAATGTGGAGAACTTTGAGGCATTCTAAATTCTAATATTAATGATAATGAGACTTGCAGACAATAGAATTAATACCAATGTAATGGTAGTATGTATACCCAGTAATAACTGGAAATTCAAGACAGTATGAGATAGTTGTAAGAAAGATGTAATTTCCAGTAGATGTATCTATTACACTTTGTAAGTAACCAGAAAAATGTGCAGTAGAATAGAAATAAAAAAATAAACCAAAAAATATAGAAAATGAAGGATTTGTAGAAGCATGAAGTAGGAGTGATTACTTCTACAGCGTGAGATGAGCAAAGTAATCAGTATGTCGAAGTAAATTGTTAGGAATGATGGATGTAGCATCTGGTTAGGAGTGACTTGTGTAAAACTGACAAGTGTGATATGTGAATGTTAGTAAGTTGCAAACAAGTTAGGCATAGAGAAGTCAGTAGCTTCTTACTACCAACTGAAGGGAAACATGTATTTTTTTGTACCAGTTGGTAAAGATACAGCTCAGTTACAGATTTTTCTCCAACTTTAAAAAAATCACCAACAAATTCCAAGTAATAAATTGAAGCTTGAATCCAACTACTTTTTGTAAGGTGGTTTTCCTCATCTAGGCCACATTTTCATGAAAAATAATCATAAGCAGAACATGTTCGTTGTAGAAAAATTAGAAAGTAATGAGAAGTATGGAGAAAGTGAGAGGTAGTTACAGATCCCCAAACCTAAACCACTATTTTCATTTAGGTTAATAATATTTTCTTGATTTTTATATGGTCTGAGTCTCTCTCTCTAGATATAGAAATATGATATATGCACACATAGGTACTGTGTGTATATATGTGTGTTTGTATTATGTGTGTATATATGTATGCATGGTTATATAAAATGTGTTAATTTTATATGAAATATTTTATAGCTTGTTCTTTTTCATTTAGCATTATTAATACTTTTTATCAGAAAAGTTCTTGAAAGGGGTATTAAGTGACTACACAGTATTCTATTCTGAGATTATCTCCAAATTGATTTAAGCATTCACGTATTGTTAAGCATTTAGGTTTTCTTTCATATTTGTGTACACACAAAAACACACATGAATGTGCATAATATATATCATTTACAGCGAAGCACTCTCATGGAAAATTTTGACTACATTTCCCATTTTCTCTGAACAGTTGTAACCTCTGCTGCAGTCTGGCTCTTATATTTTGCCCTGCAAAATTCATTCTACCTGTCCCTTTAGTAAAAAGAGCCCTAATTTTATACCTGGCCATTATCACCAGCATTGGAGACTATATTTCCTACCCTTCTAAGTGTTTCGGTGTGGTCAAACACTAAGTTATGGTTTATAAGGTGTAAGCGGAAAGATGAATATTAGAAGGGAGCAGGGTGGGCCTTTCTTTCCCTTTTCTTTCTGCTGCCTTTCTTTCTGCTGCAATGTGGACGCATTAGCTGGAGTTCCCGTAACCTTCTTGGAGTATGAGCTGACTTTGAATAGAACAGTATGTGGTACAGCAAAAGGATGGAAGGAACTTGGGCCCCTGATACGCGAGCTGCCACATCAGCCTTTGATTGTCTACTTCCGGACATTTACATGGCAGAAAGTCTCTCCTGTTTCTTCCTCTCTTAAGTTATTATACTGTTGTTATTTAAATTTTATTTTTTGGCTGAGGAAGGATATGACCTAATCCTGTCTGATTACGGATACCATCGTTTAATGCTGTATGTAGTAATGTGATAGGTCAAGTATAAAGAAACATGCATTGTGTCATGATAGATTCTAGATCCAGGTTGAAGCCAAAATCTACTTTGAGACTGGAGAGAGATTAATTGGTATTGAAAAGAAAGCACTTAAAATGATACATCATTTCTGGGGCTCTTTGATAATTATATTGCTGTATTTTCTCAAGTGCTTTTATTAATTACCACAAATATTCTTTCAGAAAACACTAGATAGCTTTTAGGCAAACCCTCCTTACCCCCCAGCTTCACAAACCATTGAGTATTATATATCATATTATATTTTATCAGAATAACCCCTTCCAGCCCTATATTAAATATCTTGGCTAGTTACTTTGCTGAGGTTAACTCATAAACATGACTTTTGATGCTCTCATACTAACTTTATTGGAAGAATTTTGATCTACAGTTACAAAAATGATTTCTAATTTTATTTATGTTTTAGTATTGATTTTAAGGAAGTTATTCATAACTTAAATAAGTAAAGGATACCATTTTTTTAAAAATAGATTTTTTTTTAGCAGTTGTAGGTTTATGGAATAATTGAACAGAAAGTACATAGAGTCCTAATGTATCCATTTCTCCAAGGACACACATTTTCATGTAGGGTATTCCACTGCATATAATGTTATACAAATTAAAGAAACTTGACACCCCTGAACCAAATCTATTATTATTTTATAATAGGAAGTCCATACACTACAACAATCATCAATGATTTTATTCTAATCCAGGGTTTTCTGTCCTCAACACTATTAATGTTTCAGGCCAGATAATTCTTTGTTGTTGAGAGTCTGTCCTGTGCATTGAGGATGTTTCCATCCTTGATGTCTACCCACTAGGTACCCATAATATTCCCCAGTTGTGACAACCATTAGTGCCTCCAGACATTGCCAAATGTCCCTGGGGGTGGGGGGAGGGGTGGGCAAATAGCCCCTAGTTGAGAACCATTGCTGTAATCAGTTTATGATGGCCTAGGGTTTGCTGTGTGTTTCAGGTTGGGCTCAGATATAAGGGGTCTGTAGTTGAACAAACCTTCGCGGGAAATTGGTGTAGACACAGTTAGACTCGCCCCTGCCACTGTGCATCTTAGGCAATACGCATAGTCTTACTGAGCTTCAGTTTTCTTGACTGTAAAAAAGGTAAAATGTTACCTAACTTCAAAGGTTGTTTTGAGAATTCATTGAGATAAATTTTATAAAATAATTTTGATTTATTTTAATGTCCTCTTCAAATGTGGTATATTGTTTGGATTTATTCTCTTGGATGTATCAAATACTCATTACAAAGTTCTTGTTTCTTTGGGAAAACTAATCATAAGTTAGATCCCATTAGTTTGGAATCTAATGGTTATGGATTTCCAGAGTATTATACTGTGGATGGTTTAAAACTTTAAATAAATGTTCAATGAAGACTGATTTATGAGGTCAGTTGTATTTTGACTCTTTGTGGTGCTCTAATTATATTGTCACTACTTTCAACTAATAACAGTTAAATGATCTCACGGGTTCTTTCAAGGACTTTGAGCTTCTCAAATTGAGGATAGCATTAGATGTCAGCCAGTTGCTTTGTCCTTCGAAGTTTTTGTCTTCATGTCTGAAATCCCGCCAATTTTAACAGCTTGCGTGTCAGCTGCAGTGGAGGAAGCTGGCCTCTGTCAGCTTGTACTTAGACCGTTAAAGACTTAACGAAAACTTGACATAGTTTTCAACTAATAATGTCCACATCCCATAACTACTTTGCAGAATTATAAAACATTGTACCCTAGTAAATGAAGTGCCATCTGTAATAATTAAGGTTATTCTTACTGTTCTCTCCCTGCAGAAACTTTTTAAAGCCTTGGTGAAAGAAGACTTTGTGAATGCAGAGGACTTCTTTGAAAGGAAAATGATCAATGGCTGGCTGTAGTACTATTATACTGTAAGTGTTGCTTTCATAAAGAAGTGTAAGTTAAGAATAAGTGTTCAATTTTTGGAGGGAAAATATGTTAGGCAAAGATATTATAAGTAAAATATAGAGAAGGATATATTATAATCATGTTAATAATTTATAGGAAGTAATCCTATGCAGTCTTTTAAAAATTGAAAATATGTTCTCATGTATTGAGATGAGGATTTTACCAATAGCATTGAAAAATACTTCTAATTCTAACAAGGGTTGATCTAGTTTATGCACATTTGCTTATTTAAAACTATCAGAATCCAGAAAATCGTTGCAGTTTGTAGGCTTCTGATTTGTTTGGGTGACTTATTGTTTAGGTTATTTTGCAGAATTATTTATTTGCTGATTTATTTATGTATTTCATTATTTATTAATTTGATTATTTAGTAAATTATTTATCTAATGAATTATTAATACATCTTCATGACATGCTTTAAATTATTTATAACTTAATTTTGAGTTTATTGCTTTTAGACGCTGCATTGTTACTGACTAGTTTAGATTTTTTTTCTTTGTGGTTCTTTAAAATTAAAGTATTCGCTCTAAGGCAAAAGTATATTCATTGCAATGCCCAAGATTTTTTTAAAAGTAATTTATGGTAGAGATAAAATTTTACTTAGGTGTTAGCTCCAAATTTGTTTAGCTCCAAATTCACCTGTTTAGGGTTATCAGGGATAGAATGTGTGTTTGTGTATACTCATTCTAGAGTGACTTACAAATTAATAATATAGTCTATTGTCTGTCAACTGAGATTGAACACCTAAACCTCTGTCCACATCACCCTTTGTATCTCTAAAGGACAGGTATGTGTTTCTTACTTGCTTTAGAATAAATAATGGAGTCCTAGTTATTTTATTTTAGTGGCACATCTAATTTATCTCCTGGAAAATTTTTAGGAAAGTTCAGAGAAATGAAGTCCAACTTAGATTTGGATCCCTGGGGTGTAAATTTAACTGATGTCACTTTTGTTTTTAAATCCCCATTACATATGATTTGGAAAACAGCACAATCTTTATATAAATTATTATGTCAGTCCTAGTGATGTATTTATTTCAAAGCTTATCTCTAATGGAAAGTTTTACCACTTTATTTTAATGAACTAAAATGGACAAGGGTCTTTATAAATGCAAGCTATAGTTTCTCTTACTTTAGAGAATAATTCTCTTATGTAAAGTTTCTATTTTTAACCAAATAAGGTATATCTTCTGTCTCTGACTCTATTTCTTAAGACAGTGCCATGTTCAGGCTGGCATGTTGACTGGGTTTGATGACCAGGTTAAAGTGCCTGTTTGGGTAAAAGAGTGTCACATGCACAACACGGTCTTTCCTGTTTGCCTGAGTGAATGACAGTGGGCTGCGTGGCTTTAGTGTTTTAGAGAGAAGTGGCATTGTGCCTTGCTGGTAGGATGCTGTTGAAATATAGTGAAAATGGCCTCTGTAGACAGGTTTCACTATAGAATTGTAAATTATGCATATTTATGTCCAAATTTCTTATTTTGAAATATTGAATATATGAATGTTTAATTAAAATATTGCTTTGGTATCTTCATATACTTGCCATAAAGGAAAGTGGTCTCTTTTGATTTGTATACATGGGTTTAAAAATGTGTGTAATTGTACATGTCAGTGACTTTTCTGTTCTGGAGATGAATAGCCATAGATATTGTTAGATATGGGATTTTATTTTAAAATGTGCTTCAGTATGCTGATGAGGACTTCTTTAGAAGAAAAAATCCTCCTTTCCAGTGTTGAATGAGATCTATATTAATTGTCATGATAATATTTCCAGCGCACACTAATGAGTATTTGTGAACTACTACCTGTGTCATCTAGGAAGATATACATATGTGTGCACACACATATGCACATACATGTGAAAATTTCCCCTACCATCAAAATAAAATTTTTAGGACTTGTTTTGAAAAGAGACATGGATGGAGATGATTGTAATAATAGCTAGTGTTTATTGAGCCCTGACTCTGCAAGTGCAGTGCTCATATGTTTCAATGGACTGTTGTTACTCTTCACAGTGAGATAGCTACAGTTATTATCTTCATTTTACGAGTGAGGAAACAGAGACTTAGCGATGCTTGCCACTCAGCTGAGAGTAGGTGATAGTGCTGGGACCAGGCCTCACTCAGTTTGACTCTCAAGGGTCTTTCTTAGGCCATGACAATTTTGTATGTGTAGTTGATATAATGTAGGTTTTCACCGGAGTTGTTTTATTTATTTATTTTTTAAGTTAATTTATCTTTGATTGGCCGAATTTGCTGTCATCACTTTGCATAACACTTTGCCATCTTTTTTAAATAGTGGGCAGTACTTGAGCTTCTTGAATTTTCTGACTTTATTCTTCTTGTAAGCCTGTATGTAGTGGACTGGAATTATGTACTGAAGAAGAATTTGTGCCTAAGGGACAAATATCATGCCATACAGATGGTATATCAAATACCATACGTTCGCCTGGTAGATATCTAACACTCAGATCAGATCTTTTGACTTTTAAGCCCAAGATCATTTACAGGGCTCTGTTAGGTCAAATCTGATTTTCTTATTAGAATAATGGTATTAGCAGGGTTGTGTGTATATACATATTATTATAAGAATGATTCCAAGCTTTTATAGAAATGATTACAAACATACTATTAAATTAACTAAATATAGTGTTTAATACACAGTTTAGTGTTTAAATATGTTCATAACAAGGACAAGAAAGTAACCAATTGTAATTTTAAACACTTAAATGTAATTATTTAAAAGACTTTGGGGAGCTTCAGAGAATAAGGAAAACCGTGAATTTGGTGAGAGGCTGAGAGAAAAGATCTTTCCAGCCCTGTTTACTACCTACAGGTAAAGGGAATCCTTCACCCTGGGTCTGAAACACACAAAGAACATCAGAAAACAGTTGAGTTAAGAGTTAGGCGGCAGCGGAGTTTGGGTGATGTTGTTTGAGTGCCGAAAGTAACTGCATCTGAAGGAATGGTAGGGGACTGTGTGAATCACTTAAAGTTTTAAGTTAGATTTTTCAAATAATTAATGTTATATTAGAAAATCCTCAAAACCCGCAATTTGGGTGACATAAAATAATGTGATAGCTAGGATGAACGTAATTTACCTTCCAGTTCAGGACAGTTTGAGAGTGAAGGGGAATGCTGTGATTTGCCGGGGCAATAGGTGTAAACTGGGATCTTAGCAAAATTGGGAGCTACGTACACCCTGGTAATATTGCAAATTCCTACTGAATAATTTCTAATAGTCTTATAAATGTATATGTAAGAGGAATCTTAATTCACATGCAGTATCTTTAAAAATATATTGTTTTATGGTAAAAGTAACTTCCATTATGGTATGTTTTTGATAGCCAAGCAAGGCAGTTTGTGACTGTGACTTTTATAAAGCATGACTGATGTTTTGCAGCTTTTGGAACCTATTTTCAAAATGAAAACAGAGAGGTATTGGGAAGAAAAAGATAAGTATGATAAAGTTGGTTATAATATAGTAGATGATTCTGAATTTTTTCTTCATATCACACAAGGGTTTTTTGTGCTTATCTTACCTTATAAATATTCTATTTTTTTAAATACTCTAATTGATGATAATATTTGACATTATACTGAAAACAAATCCTATTTGTTATACCTTAGGAATTTATAATTTTATGTTGGATGAATCAGTGGTCTTTTTTCCCCTTAAAACACCATGTTACATATTATATATATTGATAAGTTGACAGCTTTGCCAAAACATCTTTGAAAACAACTGTTTTTCCTTGGTGAATGTCTGTGTGTGAAAGTAAGAATACCTAGAAAAGAGATGATTAAAGGTTTCTTTTGTGTGTGTGAGTGTGTGTGTGTGTAGTTTTCTTTTCACTTTCCTCTTGACATGTATTTGTCTAACATGGCATATTACATTATTAAAGTCATAATTAGATTATTAAATTAAATTTCTCTTTAATTTGCACTTAGGTTATGTATGATTTGTTAAGTTCAACTAGGTAACCACGCTGGCATATTTGCATTTGAATGTACATTAAAAAGAAAAATTCTCATGCAGTCATTCTTAGTCATTCATACGTATAATATCAGAACTCTTTTTCTTCAGAAAGGCCTATTATGCTTAGTAACAAAAGTAAGAGTTTTCATATATTGTGCCTGGAGTTTTTTATAGTGTGAAGCACTTCATGAACTACCTCTGTAGTTGTAAGACTGTAACATAGCTTACGCGTTGGCTCTGAGAGTGCCTCCTTTGTGGTTATGACAAGTAAAAGTACAGCCAAAGGTCATGTTAAACACAAGATTTCTTTCATACCTCATCTATTTTGTGGACAGCATGTGAAGTCGTTTGGGTCCCTGTATTGATATTTTCAGAGAGCAACCCAAAAGATTGTTCCCATGGAAGTGTTTCAAGTACCTTTCCTCCTACCTCCCATGCAATATTTGGCATGAATGTGCATTTGAATTCTGGATGAATTAAATAGAACCTTATCAAATTAGAGTTTACACAATAAAAAGGACTTTTATACTGCTAGGATTTTGTAGAGCACTACAAAATATACTGACATAGAAAGGTCTTTAATAATATTGAATACTTGGACTAAATGCAGTGTTTTAGTTTTGACCACCTTAGTATTGATGTTGCTCACTCGAACAGTAGATATCGGATAACATACCAACAACAGCAAAAACAGAACGCGAAATCGCACAAATGAAATTACATAAACAAGGCATGCCTGTACATATACAACCTATTGCTCAGATCCTACTTTTGACTTTAATTTATTAGATAAGTAAAATTTAGAATGTTGAAAAGGTCATATATAGGAAAGTTTTCTATTAAAAGCCATATACTGTGTAAAGAAAATATACATATATTCCAGAGTGTTTATCAGATTCCTTTAAGTCACCCTCAGTATATAATACCAAAAAATATAGACTGAAGTAAGGATGTTTGGAAGAAGATAAAATTGTCAAGTTATAGGTTTTTTGTATAATTGCTAAAGCATTTTTTGTTTTTTTAATTTTTTTCTCCATTGCATGCTTCTTGGCAATATGACTTCCGTTTCATTGATATTTTATATATAAAAATAACTTTATATGAACTATGCTTGAAAGAGAGTTGAAAGATGAGATTTGATTTTATTCTTAGTCTCCCAAGTAGAGTAAGCATATTTTTTCAGTTAAAATTTGAAAAATTAAAAATTTTTCACTTAAAATTAAAATCTGAAACTAACCAGTCAGATTTTTTAGGGCGGGCGGGGTGGATTTTGAAATTGACAACTGATGTAATCATTGTCAAGCATTTTAAAAGGTTGCTCTTACCTCTTCAATGTTCTCTTGTTTTATAGAAACTATACTGTTATAAACTATACTGTTATATTTTGTTATTGGTTTCTTAAATAAAGCCTAATTATCAAGTAACCCAATTAAACCATGTCGTGAGTGAAAATGTGGGTGTGTGCATTTTTTTGTATAGAAACATATTTTATCTTAAAAAGTGATACTGTTTATACTGCATGTAAGCACAACTTTAGAGCTGAACGTGTAACAGTTTGGCAGTCATTTGACATTGGTTTAATGTAGAGACTGTCACCTGAGGACTAGCAGTCATTGTCAAGGGGGTTTCCTCCAGTCTCACAGGCATATTTGTCCAGAGAATACCTGCTTCTCTTTGCTCCCTCTGCTTTGTTTCTCCAGTTGCTACTGCCTTTTTCCTTCAGAGTTATGCCGTGATGTGTTAGTGTGGTGTAGAAGAAAGTCAAAGATGTGGTATCCTTAGAGGTTGGGTAGCTGGGCTCCGTTCCTTTTCTGCGGATCCCATCTCATTGTCTATTTTACTGGCAGACTTGATTAACAGCTGGCGTGGGTGTAGAATTCTAGGTTGCAGATCATTTCCTTTTAGAATTTTGTAGGCTTTCTTTCACAACATTCAGGGTTGCTACCCAGAAGTCCATTGCCTCCCCCACTCCACATTGTTTTCTCCTGTGCATAACCTGCTTTAATGTTAAAATAAATGTTAATTAAAATGTTTAAGTAAATTAATCAGCAAACATATTTTGAGTACATGCAGGGTGGTGGTTAGAATGAAGGGAAGTTGAAGAGGTATTCATTTTTGAGAATGTATCTTCTTTTAAGAAGATGTATGCATGTAAGGAGTGGCAGGTACAGAGTTCAGTAGGATGAGAAATGTCTCAAAATTGTATGTAATTAACTACCATGAATGGCCTAGAGGGGATTTATAGTAATTTAGGTATTTTAGCTTTCTTAGTAGAATATTTAAATATTCTTAAGTCATATTTTAGGCGTGAGGTATATATAAAGCAGTAATGATCAATCACTTAAGAGAGTTACTTAATGGCACTCTAATTTTATTTTTATTATTTATCTCTCATTTTTATCCATAGACCTACTATCTTTAGGACCTAGCCATTTTTATCCTTGAGTTTGCTTGCTGACTAGAATTGTTCTTAAAGTTACATAGAATTACTTTTGGGATATTGTATTTTTCACCTGTAATTCATATATATGTATACTATTATAACAATTTTTATAAAATCATTTAAGTTTCAAAAATTAGGGAATTTGCAGCAAAAAGTAGGTGATGATTTTTTTTTTGCCATACAGTAATCTTTTACTTCATAAATCATAATTTGAATTCTCTGCTTTTTGTCCATGTATTTTTATTTAAATTCATTTATATTTTTTCATAGTAGTTCAGGGTAAAATTAGATATACTATATTTTTAATTCAAATTAACTTATTTTCCCTTATCTTGAGACCTTGTAATTCATTTGGAGTTTCATTAAAATAGTTTTTGGAGTATACCCAGTTCATGCCTACACCATCTCTATCACTCCATCTCCTATACTTCCTTTATCTTCTTATCTTTCATTTTGTAGCCCACTTTGGGTTAGGTTACACTGAACCCAGTACAGGCAAAAAAAAAAAAAAAAAAAGTAAAAAAACGGATAGCAACACAGAAGGATCTTATGGAGAAAAAAACATAATTATGCTATTGTGTAAACTTTTAAAATGTCTAGCAAGCTAGAACTGTTCAACAGATGTGATTGCTTCATTGTTTCAAATTTATGCCAATCAGAGTTGATAGGATTTGATCACACTCTAGTAGATTTATGAGATAAATTACAATATTGCATGACACGCTTCAGATAGAAAACATCAATATAAGTTGAATATGATTACTTGTTTAAGATAACAAGCCAGTAATTCTTTAAATCAAATGGTTGTGCTTTGAGAGAATAACAGTTTTTGCAAAAATTAATAGTATCTTTGGTATTTTCTTCATGGTGAGAAACAGTATATTAAACTTTTCTTTTAGTGTACAAATGTGATTGTAAATGGGAGGCACCCTGTTTTTATTTAGCTATAGAGGACCAGCCAGATTTCCAAAGGCCTATAAAGAAATGGGGCTGAACTTAATCTTTCTGCAGAAAATTTTAATAAATGACACAAAAGCTTGTCATTATGATTCTGAATTTCTTCAGAGTAAGATTTCACTAGATATGTCTAAAGGTTTACTAGAAATGTTGTTTCTTTTTTAAACAAGTAGAACTTTATTTTTCTAAAAGATTTTATTTACTTATTCTTAGAGGGGGGAAGGGAGGGAGAAAGAGAGAGAGAGAAACATCAATGTGTGGTTGCCTCCTGGGACCTGGCCCACAACCCAGGCATGTACCCTGACTGAGAATCGAACCAGTAACCTTTTGGTTCACAGGCTGGCACTCAATCCACTGAGCCATACCAGTCAGGGCAAAACAAGTAGAACTTTAATACCTCACATAAGCAAAGAAAATAAAATGAAAACATATTGACTAATGAAGTGACAGGTTCCTCCACGGAAGTTAGAGCCAAGGAATGGGAGTCAGATTCTCAAGCCTGTTTGTTCTAACAACAAATGGTAGAACCAGTTATTTAAAAGCCCTTGCTAGGAATGATTTTAACTTCATACCAAGTCTACACGGTGGAATCTCTCAGTTCAATTTTGAAATACTTGCATGGAGTCCCTTGAGAAATTGATTTGAAATTGTTAGAGTCAAATCATTTGTGGAAAGAGCATGGGATTTTTAATTTATCAGGTTGGAATTAAAACTTTTAGACTTTAGAGACTAGCCAAACTAATGATTTTTAGGAAGGTAGACCCTCATGTAAGGATCTTGTCAAATCTAAATTTTTTCAGAAGAAACTTTTCCAACATGGCTTAGATTTAAAATATTCAAGAAATAACTCAAATATTCACAAAATAGAGAGGATAAATAGAACAGGTGACCTTGTATTTAACTATGCAGAATTAGTTTGTTAACATTTGCTTTTTCTTTCTCTATAGATATATTTACATATAGGTTTATTATAGATAATGTCTTAAAGTCCTTTCTTTCTGAGATAATCGCCATCCTGAAAGTGTCCATGCTTTTAGATTTACTACGTTTATGTGCTAACATTGAGTGTTCTTACTAACTGAAATATTTTATTAGTCTTCGTGAAGTTTGCTTTTTTATTCTTTTTACCCATCATTTCTGAGCTGTTCCTGCCATCTGTTTTTACATCTGGTTTATTAATTTTAATTTTTCTCTAATACTTCACGATAGGACAACATCAGTACTGCAGCATGTTTATCAGTTTCTCTTTGGAGGGACATTTTTGGGTCAGGAGACTTTGTATAGGCTTCTTCCCCAGACAGCCATGTGGCTCAGAGTTTTCAGCACATGAGACAAGCTGCCCTCAAGCCTTACACCTTTGTCCTCAGGTTTCGGCACCAGGCAGCATCCTCAGGCACTTGGTGCCACTAGAGCTGTACATTGCTTTTTCTTTTCTTGTCCAAGGTCCTCTGTCCTTGAAAGCCAAATCACAAGGAAGCCTGCAGACAACTTTGTCATGCTGCTCTTTAAAAAAAAAAAAATCTTTCTATTCTTTCCATTTCACCACCCCCAGTGAAGTAAAATTCCATAAAATGGGGGGTTTTTTGGTATTCGTTTGAAAAACATATCTTTTTGTTATATTTTACAGTTTTTACTTTTTTTTTTTTTTCTTTTAGTCTGTGGAAAGCTAGGACCTGTGCTACTGGGGCCTTTCATTTGCCACAGCAGCAGGTACACGAGGCCCGTGCACGGATAAGGCATGGTTTTGCTTAGTGCGGACAGTGTGATTTTGGGCCCGGGGGATTATATAACTGTTTCAGTTAATAACAGTGAACTGTGGAATATTGAGAATGATACACTTGTTTGTGAATAGTTTGGAATTTTTTAAAGCTTACTTGAACATTTTACAATCTGAATTATAGTCTTTGGGTTCAAATTTATATGATAATTTTCTTTAGTCAGGCTTCTTTTATTTTAATACATTTTATATATTGGTAGAAGTCATATATTTAAAAGTATACTTAAACGTGTATTACACACTTAAAATTTGGAGTGCGATGCACTCTCAAACCATTGAAGAGAAAACTGTCAATTTATGAAATTCTTTGACTATATGCCCAACAGCTTGAAGCTGCCTCATAGAATGCCAGATATCAGACTATTAATGTTATTAACCCTTTTTGAAATACTCTTGGAAATGTTTCTTCTCAAAATAAAAAAAAAAGATTAAAGAAATTGCTAGGTCTGGATAATTTCTTCTGTGTTTTTTCCTACATAATTAATAGACATATCTTTTAATGTCATTGTCAAGACTTCTTGGAGTTTTTATTTGATTTTCACACGTATTTTCTGGATTTCCAGGAATATGTTATTATCTCATAAACCCATTCAAAACAGTTACTAAAATCTTCTAAAGAAGATTCATCAGCTTGTCATGTGTCAAGTCTCTTCGGCTTGAAAAAAATTCTTACCTGTTCATCTTTTAAATTTCCTACCCTTTCTTTTTTTTGAGGGAGGACTGTGTGTTTTTTATAACTTACAGAAAAGTTTTAGGGTAGACTGTCAGTTTAGTCGATGTATTCACCATTGTGAGATTGTGACTTGAGGGTTCAAGCCTCTGTCCTGCCGTGTTCTTAGGTTGCCTCTTAGGTTTGCTGTTAGCAGAGCCACGGGAACCGTTCCTCGGCTCTGAGAGCTCTTCGCTAGGCTCTGCTGTTGTTCCTTCTTCATTTGATTTATTCCTTCAAACTCAGCTTCAGTTGCTGACTTTGAGCCCTTAAATTCTTTTGCACCTGGATTGTACATCTTGATTGACAAATTTGCCTTTACATATGGTCAGATAATGCTATATTTGGAAAAAATATTCCTATTGTGTGTTTTATTCCACTGAACCTTTCAGTGTTAAATGTAGTTTGGATGCATAGGGAAGAATTAATGATTGGAAGATACAGAGTTGGTAAATTATTTATTCTGGCCCCGAGGAAGCTGAAAAGCTGAGTGAAAGACTAATAAATCATTTGTGGTAGTGCTGGTTGTCACTTCCAATTATTTTAGACTGTTTGGTGATAAACTGCAGCACCTGCTAGATATCCGCTCACCCTCCCTTGATGCTGGTGCTGCTGCAGCTTGTTCAGTCGATTATCAGAGGCAAGTTTGTGTAAAGTTTATTTAGGTTGGAAAGGAAATTATTCTTTTTAAGTCAATTTTGTTGCTTTTTCTCATTGCTTTGAGTGAAAGAATTTCTGTGACAAGACAGAGAATCTGGAATATATATACTACTTTAGCCAGGGGAGACTGTCTTTATCTTTCGTTAAATTAAATACTCGAAGAATCGGGCTTCTTTATTATTCCCAGACTAATTAAAAACTAGTTCTACTGAAATGATTAGTATGCTAAAGATCAAATCATCTCTTTGATATGCTACCATTTAATAGAGAATCGCTGCTGCTGTTTGACCAGACCTTTTTCATCAGTCTTTGTTTTTAATGGCCGAGGCTTTGAAGCTGTTAGTCCTAAAAAGTAGTGAGGGTCCCTCTTTGCATTGGTCCTAAACTCAGCTGCGGAGATCCTTGGAGGCATTAAAAAAAAACAAAAACAAAAACGTGAAAGAAAGCTTAGCTTAGACTGGTCTGGATCTGGCAGTCATGAAATAGGGCCACGCTAAAACCCCTTCAGAAATAAATTATGAACATCATATAATATGCAAGCTTCATGCTTGGGATTATGGCCAGCTTTTCAGTTTCCATCTGAGTTTAACAATTATTTATGTTCAAGCCCAGAACACTCTTTGTTTATACTCAGAGTAACTTGTTTTCACTGAGATTTTCAGCTTTAACATAAAAATACAGGAGATTTTAGAGGACTCTTAAGACTGTATACAAAGAAATAATCATTATAACTGTCTCGTATTCATTCAGCCACAATTTTACTCACTATTTCTCCACATAAACATTTACTAAGCTCATGTGTACCTGCTCTCTGGGAACATCAACTACCTCTACTACTATTAGTAATAACAACCAGCTCTTTTTTTAGAGATTAGTATGTGCCATGTTACTATTCTAAGATTTTACACATATATTAACTCATTTTAATACAACAACTCTATACGGTATTTATTGTTCTTATCTGCATTTTACAAAGGACCCATATAGAGTGGTAAGGCCATAGTGATTTCATTTTTTCTTTAGAATCTGTAAAGGAGTGAAGTGTTTATGATAAATCTTAATTAATTAGCTTTAAGAACTTCAAATAGTGTAATAATCACTAAAATTCATCGAACATTTAATTTTGTTTTATATTATATATATTTTACTTTTAACTTCTGGATAATTTATCATTATCTTCTTTGTTATGATGAAGAAATTGAAGCTTAAAGAGGTTAAATCCACTTGGAGGTGGAGGAGCTGGGATTTCAGTCAAGATCTGACTGCCCCTGTACCCTATTGAGGAGTCACGAAACCCTCGTCCCGAGTCTGGTGCTAAGTAAGCAGTGGAGTGTGCGGAGGGAAATGAGCTGGTGGAAACCCAGGCAACTGGAGAGCTTTTCCACCAGTGGGGCCAGAGTCTATAGATCTAGTAATTTTTTTTGAGAGAAGTTAAAACTCTAGACTTTTTATGCAAAAGTCTAGCTTTTAAAATATTGGCAGTTTAGTATGAACTGTTTACCTACTGGATGTGGCTTGTGACTGTTAGTTTGTAACCTTTGCGTACTATGTTGCCTTTAGTAGAATTTGTTTTGAGGTTTTCCTTCTAAGTTCATTCAACTGAAAACTAGTAAGAATCAATGAAACAGTATTAACAGGATAGTGTAAGTAAAATTTCATCCTTTAGGGCCGCAGTTCCCAACCCCGGGACTTCGGTCCAGTGCTAGTCAGCTGCCTATTAGGAACCAAGCTGTGGGCAAAGCTCACCTGAGCTCTGCCCCTCTCTCACCCCCCTACCCACTCCCCTTGCACTGTCTTCCACAAAACCCAACCCTGGTGCAAAAAGGGTGGGTACCACTGCTTTAGTGGGATTAACAGACTAGATGAAATGTAATTATTATTTTTTAGTAACTCTATATAGTTCATAATGCATCTCAGATGAGTTTCAGTTGAATTTTCTTTTCAACTTACCATGGCATGCATAGTCTAGCATAGAGCATAAAAATCAAAGAATTAAAAATTAGACTAGAATCTTAAAAATTTAAGCAGGTATTAAAATACGTAAATGTTTATTGAAACTCCCTCTCTTAATGTTTTTCCTCTGGTAACAAAACCTTTCATTTCCTCCTTTCTCTACTCCTACGCATTTCTTTTCCTATGCTATGAATCACGTGGGAAGTTAAGATACATATAATTTCCATTGAAATGCCTTTATCAGATTACATGTAGAATTACATAATATGTGGAATGTTGTGACTTTTAATAGAATTCAACACAATTACCGTATTTTTTGAACTATGAGATGCACCAGACCATAAGAGAAAAATAGGAAAAACACCCCGCTCCACCGCTGCAACCCCACACCCCCCCACCCCACCACCGCCCAAGCGAGCCAGGTAAACTACGTTTGGACTGTAAAATGTACCCCCATGCCCCCCCTAATTTGGGGGGGTGCGTCTTATAGTCTGAAAAATACGGTAGTCAAAAGCCTTTATTTATATGAGGTACTACCAAGTGGCAAAGTTTAGTGAATTGGAACTGTTTGAATAAGTCAGTGATTATTTGCTTTGGTTTATTGAATGCTTTTATGATACTTAAAATTTAAATAAAATATCCCTGGAGGCAAATTCAGTGTCATTTTATAACTGTTTGAAAAAAATTCAAATTAGTGGTTAGAGGGTCCTTTCACAAATCCAGATTAAAGACCTAACCTAATGATTGTTAGTAGCAAATTCACTATTTCAAAATAATTTTTCTTAATGGCAAAGCCTACCTTATAAGGAAAGATATTTCATCCAAAATCAGTAGTTCTTTAAAAAAATGACTTAGTAAATTATGAATTCTTTAGTGTGTCCTTTTGGTTCTTTATTTATTGTTTAATATGTAGGTAAAATACTTGTTACTAACTTAATTTTTTTGTTATAAGTTTGTTACGTTATAGGAGTGTTTTGATTTAGAGCATTTCATTTAATAGTGTTCAATTACTGATCAAAGTATAACTTTAAAATTTAATAGAAAACATTTTACTATGTCTCTTTATTGTAAGAAAAATGTATGTTCATTATAGAAAAATTAAAAAATAAAACACATTTGATTCCACCATACTGAAATGACTAGCAAACTGCTTTCTGTTTTGAGGGGTTTTTTTTTTCATTTTCCACTTTGCTTAGCATTATATATTTGTCTTTTCTGTGATATCATTCATAGTTTAGTAGATTTGTTTTTAAAAGACATTGTGTTATTTGAACAGAGTTCAAACACATCTCCTTAATAGAGCTTTTTGTCCAGTAGCTGGGAGTAAATTCTCCTCTTTTCTAACTTCCATGTGACTGTGCCTCTGTACCTTGTAGTTACTTTTATCTTACCCCAGACTTCTCTGAGGGCAAGAACTATCTTATATTTATCTTTATGTTTTTACAACATTAACTGAGTGTTGAATGATATATAAAAGTAGATCTTCAATTTGTCCCTTGCATCTACCATTTGAAATAGCAAAATGGTAGCAAATATATGAATGCTGTTTTTATAATTGTAATGGGTAATTCCAATAGGGCTTTTGTGGAAATGTGATTATACAAAGAAATCACGGAAGGTTATGGTGCTAATCTTTCTTTATAAATCTAAAGATTTACCTGGTGTCTAATATCATAATTAATAAAGATTTATTATAATCAGATATGTCAAGTGACTGTAATTTGAAGGGGAAATTTTGCTAAATAAGTGTCTATATACAATATTATAGTATTAGAAATCTGCAAAAGAAATACTGAAGTATTGGAAGGTTTGTAATTAACCTTCCAATAGAGCATGGGAAATATGAAGTAAAAAGTTTTAGATATGGTGGATCAGGTATGGTATTTTTTAGATTAAAGGAAGTTTATAATGCTAGAGATGATTAGGTCTTTAGAAGTAATTGCCTTCTTTGTGGGTAGGAAACAAGTTTTGGGACATAAACAATTGGACCAAGGTCATATGACTGCAGTGTACCAAATTCTCATTACTAATGTGCTTTCAAATATATTTTGAATGAGTAAATTAAATGCATTATGTATAGAAGGTGTTCATAACTGAACACTTGTACTTTAGGAAAGTTATTACCAAAAAATTTTACCATTAATGTGTATATTAGAAAACAGAATGCTTGTATTCTTTAAAACATTTATGCTTTGGAGAAAACGTAGAAGACATACTACTTTTAAAACATGGCTATGTAAAGAAAGACGAAATAGAATGGGTTCTAGTCTGTTTCTAGCAGCACTTTGACTTGTAACTGGAAGGTAGCTTTATGGAAACTTTTCAAGTTGGAAGAAGATTTCAGCTGGAGTGTCTGAGGGTCACTTAAAAAAAACCCTCTATATTAAAATAAAATGTGTCCGAGCTTTAAAGAAAAGATCTCAGAGTTTGCAGATGATCCTAAAATTGGAGCTAGAGGAAATAATGAGGAACAATGCAATCAGATTCAAAAAGATTTGGATTGTTTAGGTGATTGGGCCAGCAGATGGCAAATGCAGTTCAGTGTAGACAAATGTAAAATAATTATCTTAGGAACAAAGAACCAATCATACAGCACACTGATCAGGAAAAAATTTGTGGGTTATTGTAGGAAAACCATTGAAACAGTTAACCCGGTGCACAGCTGCAGCAAAAAAGGCAAGCAAGAAACCAAATTAGGAGACGGATAGAATATAAAGCAAGAGGCAATACTTATAGTGTATTAAGAAACTTGCTAGACCCCATCTAAATTACTCAGTCTAGTATTGGTTGATGGAACCACTTTAGAAAGAGTAAATTTTTGCCTTGGAAATAGACTAGAAATTGTAACAAGCAAATCTAATAATGTTAAAAAGATTTGAACTAATTTTTATGAACTTTAAATTTGTGAACCTTTATAGATATGAGCAAGACACTGAGTCAAAGTAAAGGTCCTTTGAGGTCTGTCCACTATCAAAACTTGATCTTAGTAGAGGACATGTATGGTTTCAGCTGCTTTCTTTCCAGTTAGGTAGAAGTCTGTCCCTTACCTCTCTTGACTAAAGAAGCCTAAGCTGGTATGAGGTATTTCTACAGCCTGAAAGCTACACTGTAGCACCTAGAGCCATCATGGGCACAAGGTCTAAGAGCCTCTGATGAGATGGTCCTCACTGGCCTCTTGCTCTTGATGCAGTAACAATACCTTGCAAGCTTTATCCCAGGCTGTGGAGGCAGGGTTTTGTGATTTGATTTCTTTTGTTCCTGTACAAGCCTGATTCTCCAACCTTGTGTCCATTTTTTTTTTTTTTGAGCTACTCAGTACACAGCCAATAAATTCCATTTTGACTTGATTATCCAGAATGCGTTTGTTTATAACCAAGAACCCTAAGCGGTGTGGTGATAGTGTTCTGTATTTTAGCTTTGGCCATTGCATTGTTTTTCTTTTTGTTGTTGTTGTTCTTCAGTATGTTTGCTTTGTTTGGAATGGTGTTGGAGGAGAAGAAAGCTGAAGTGCAAGTATCTATCCCTCTCTTCCTCCCTCCCTTCCTCTCTTCCTCCCTCCCTTTCTCTCGCTGATCTTTCTCATAGTTGAAGAGAAGGAAGAATTTGTACCGATACCACAGTGTCTGTAATTCTTATGTAAAATTTAACTTTATCCACGCAGGTGAATAGTGTCACTTTGTTAAAAATGGTGTTTGGTATTTAGTCTATCTGTAAGAATAGTACACACATTTTGTTATGTTTATATTTGGTATTTCTAAAAATCACTTTCTCCCTTTATTTTGAAGGAAACAATGTATGATTTTCTTAATGAGTAATAGAGGGTGGAGTCTGGAATACTGCGTAAGGTTTTCTTTTGGTTTCTTTTGGTTACTATTGATTTTGGACATTTATTGAATGAAATATTTTGAAAAATAACACTTGAAATTGAGTGTATTATACTTTAAGTTTGTGTTGAGTTGATTGGTTAATAGTTGAATTAATATAGAATTGATTTTTATCACACAAGCAATGTTTTAAATAGCCACTAACAATCAATAAAACTGCTATTTAAAACTATTAAACAATTGATCAGATATGCCATATTGACTTGTTTTTTAGTTAAATTATTAGCCTAATATATGGATGCAGCCACATTGAATAAACTAGGGAAAAAACTAATGAGAGCTTTTTTCCTTTTCTTTTCTTTTCTTTTTTTTTTTTTTCTTTTTAGAAATGGTATGCAGGGATATTCCTTGGAAGATTTTTGAAATGATAATTTGATTTTGAGTTTTTTCATCATTTTTAAAAGTGAAATGGAACCCCCCAATAGAAAGATATCCTCAAGTTTATTATTCCTACACCTGTAGGTTGCCAGAATCTTTCACTACCCAAAAATCTGTGTGTGTCATGGCATGTCCTGCCTTCCCCCCCCAAAATAAGTATTCTGTGATTCAGATTTGACATCTCCATGTCCCCACTCTGTCCCACATTATATATAAGTATGGGTAGTGTTAGGAGAAAAGAGCTATATGACTGGCCTATTTGAAACACCCGTTTAATAGTCCTTTCTTAGAGATTATTCTTTTAAGAAGAGAATACTTAGTTCTCTGAAATGTTGGTTAGTATGTCTCCGTGAAGGAAAACTGTTCTGGTGTTCAGGGAGGTATCTTTGGTTGTGTTGCACAGTTCGGGACTGCCTGTACTGCGGATGTCTTATAATAAAGAAAATCAATATACTTAGAAAGTTAATTATTTTAAGTATGTGAGTGTTAAAGGTAGTTGAAGTTTTACTTTCTAACCTTTAAATTGTTTGAGATCTTTGTATAATGAAATAGCATGTGAATAGCTTTTTTTAGAAAATAAAACTTATATATCTTTTTTTAAAAATTTTATTTTTTTACTTTTAGAGAGAGGGGGAGGGAGGGAGAAAGAGAAGGAGAGAAACATCAATTTGTGAGAGATACATGGATTGGTTGCCTCTCACACCCCCACAACTGGAGACCTGGCCTACAACCCAGGCATGCACCCTGACTGGGAATCAAACCAGCAACCTTTTGGTTCACAGGCTGGCACTCAATCCACTGAGCCATGCTAGTCAGGGCAATGAATAGTTCTTTCTACATTATGTACTTGTATAGAAAGAGATGTATGAGACATGGGAGATGATTACTTACTGCAGCTGGCACACCAGACTGCTGAAGACTAATCTGCATGTCTTCGAGGTAGCATAATGGTCCTTTTAGAATCAGAGTCAAGACCCACTACCCGACCTCCTTGCCCTCCCTAAATGAGTTTATTTTATTGATCTTGCCTGCACTGCAGGTACCTCTTATGGCATAGGGTCTGCAGCTAGCCATTTCTTTTGCCACTTGCAGTTGAGCTCACCTGCTGCTGGGGTGGGGATGGGAGGATGGGGCTGATAACTTTCGGGATTCCTGGTCAGTTCCTGCATAACAAGATGAGCCTTCACTTTCAGAGTGCACAAAGGGTCGCTAATGAGGTCTGTGGCTACTGCCTGCTTTCTATACTACTGTTGGATGTTCAGGGGCTGCTTTTTCCTAGCCAAAACCCTTTTTTTTTTTTTTAAGTTACTGTTCAGTTTGGAGTCAGTTCCAAAGACCAATGGCTCTGGATAGCTTGTCTTTGTAGTGAGATTGTTTTACATTTAGCTCTTTTTGCCTGCCTGTCTGCCTGCCTATATCTGCCTGAGTTTTCCCATCCTTTCCTGCCCTCCTTCCCTTCCTCCATTGCTTCTTCCTTCCATTTTTTTGTGTGACAATTTTGCTTATTTCTGGCTTAAAGAAAATGGTTGTTACAAAATTCTTTGTAAAAATGCAACTTGTCAGTTTGTTTTAAAAAAAATTAAGTAATTATTAATAAGGGATTAAATATGGTTAAAATTTTTTAATACAAAAATAGGATCTTACCCACCTATTACTGTTTTTTGTTAATAGTAATGGGCAAGAAATATAAATCTATATCATCTCTTTTAAAAGTTGCATAACATTCTATTTTATTTAACCAGTTCCTACTGAAGACAGTTTGGGTCATTAGAATTTTTCACTATTATGTATAACACTGCATTCAAAATACTTGTGATAAAGTTTGTATATGTCGCTCATTATTTCTAAAAGGATAAATTCTGTAAGTGGAATTGCTAATAAAAGGGTAATAATTACATTGTTAAGGCTCCTGATACTTATTGCTAAAATTTCCATGTTTCACTCGCACCAGAAATTTTTGAGAGTCTTGTTTATTTCCGTATCATCAGTGGGCTTTATAATTAAAAAAAAAAAACTTTGCTAATTTTACAGGTGAAAAGTAGAACTGTGTGTTAATGTACGTGTTTAATGCTATTGACCATTTGTGTTTATTTTATAATCTTCTCCTTAATATCACTTGGCTGTTATTCAGGTGTTTTTCTCAGTACTAAATTACATAGTAAAAAGCGACCCTTTTCTGGCATGTTGGCAATATTTTTTTTTCTGTATTTCATTGTGTATGTATTTTTTAAAACTACTGAGTTGAAGTATTGCTTTGTTTATGTTTTCTTTTATTTTGGGACTCTCTAGCCCTTCAAAATTTAACCAAATATGTCTTGTTTTGTACTTTTTTATTTTTAGTATTAATTTTTTTAATTAAATATTTTTAATTTAGGATTTTTAACTGTTTTTATAGTTCTGGGACATACAGTCTGCATTTTCTATTTATTGTCTTTGCAGACATTGATGTACATATAAACTCACAATCAGAACTATAAAGAGCACTGAACTGTTGCTGGCTGACTGTGACCTTGAGTCTCAGCTGCTGCATCTGTAAAGTGAAGGTATTTGTTTGGTACAGTGCTGCTCATTTACTTATTTTGCCCAAGAACTACAGTAAGAAATAAAATTTAAATCATAACCCCAGAAGTCATACATATACATACTCATATACAGGTACATGTTTGTGTGGTAAACATATACTACATGTTCTATTTTTTTGTGTTCATATCATGCCATGCAAGGCCAGACTACTAAAAACACGGCTGTATGCAGCTTACTAAATTGCTTTCATTACCGCACAGCGGGGTGCGATCTAGAGCACTGGACACTCAAAAGCCTGCAGGGCTGACCAGGTAACAGATGCAAGTATCTTGCCCCTTTAGCATAGCAGAGGGCCTGGGGCCTATATAAGGCATTCAAAGCAAAATAAAACTTGTTAGGTCAATAAACATTTTTAGGTGCAATTTACCTGCTAATTTTGGCTACTAACCTATGCTAAAGGAAAAAACCCAAAGACAAAATACAAGCTTATTACTCTATCAGATTGCTATAAAATGTTTTAAACAAAACGGTGCGTGTTGTGGACCACAGAACAGACTTTGAGTGGCGTTGATGTCGATGCCGATCTTTAGATACTTTCCAGTACCTTCGTGTTCTAAGTCTGTGGCTCTGTGACAACTCCAGACACGGAAACTAGGAGATGAAATGGCCTCACTCAGCTATTCTGATTTGGTAAGATGTGGTGTTACAGAAACAAGCCTCCTCCCCTGGGGTCTTTATTTTTATTTTATTTATTTAATTTTTTTATGCTGTGGTTCTTCTTTGCCTGCCGCTGTGTTAGGAACTGTGGCTCTCAATGCCAGAGTTCGGTAAAAAAAGGAAAGAAACTATTTATTCAAAAGTTATACAGGTTTAGAGTAATGGCGGAATGTCTTTGTTAAATAGCAAATTTCCTTTAAAACACCAAGAAACACACACACAGTCCTGCCTCCCCTTGCCAACCCAGGCCAGTCAGGGGTACCATATCTCGGGAAATGAAATAGAAGTCCGTAGCTCAGCTAGACTCCCATTCTTAATGCAACACCTCATCTTCACAGTGGGCCAGTGGAAGTCCTTCAGCATTCTTTCAAATCACTGAGAGAGAGAGCTTCGCATGGCTGCTACATCTTGCATTCCTGCTTCCTAAGCCACATGGTCAAGAGAGCCCCCTTTCTGGTCCCCAAACCATGTGGTTAAACCCCTGCGTGACTGCTGGTCTGGGTTTAAATCCCAGCACAGATCTTCTTCATAACCCCATTTCTGACTCCTCCCACAATAGGCTACACTTGCCAGTAGTCTGGTTTCTTCTGCCTCTCTCGTCTGCCGTTGTTAGTCCAGCTAGCGTGGCCCTTGGTGTGGAGCGAACCCTCTCCAAGCTCTCGCACAGGCGCTTCAATGGGGAGATACCCCCTAGCTACGTCACAGGTCAAAGTCATGCATATCTCCCTGGCTCTGCCAAGGCAATGAAGGTAGCCTGCTGTTATTGATCTGCAAAGTAATTGTCAATCTCTGTGCTGCTGCTTTTCCCAGCCCCCAAGCTAGGCTTGTGGTGGGGCAGGGCGGGGGACTGGGGCCTCTCAGCCTATGCCCTGTTAAGTCTATACCCTGTTAAGCCTATACCCCCTTACAATGATGGCTGTGATAGGATCTGAAAAATAGAAACATGAAAGAGATTATTCTAAGCATCTGAGTTACTCTGGAGGTTGATTAAAGGAGGAGGTGAACTTTGGCCTTTTCCTGTCAAGCAAAGGTGATAGCACACTAACCCAGCAACTGTGTCCAAGAACAGAAAATGCTGATGAATAACCAATGAAAAACCATACAGAAGTTTAGTGTCACTGAAAAAGTACAGCAACATTTGTATACCTACTAAATCTTGCATGTGTATGCACACCGAATTATTTTTATGACTCGATTTTCTAGTTTTGGGGGCAAAGACTCATATACCTATAAGAGAGATGCTGTGATGTACAACCATTAAGGCTCACTCTGGTGACTTGGGTAATTGTAATGGAACCATGGAGCCATTAGGCTCCAGATGGAACTTTAATCTGGCTTCTGATTGAGCCAAGTGTCCTTGTAGAGTCTCTAAGCATCTGTTTTGGAAATATATGTGACATTATTCAAAATTTGTACAAATTAAGCCACCCTTGGGTTATAATTCAATTTTTCTTTATTGAGAAATGTATTGTAAACAGTTTTATGCAATCAAGTAAAACTAGCCTGTACCCATTATTTATTTGCATATTAACTGGTCATTTGTATTTTTGTGATTGTACTCTTAATGGATTTAAGAAAGCTTATACATTACCTCTAAAATTGTTTTTTGCTTATAAAATCAGAAGACTGTTTCCGAGTTTTAAATACCTTGCACTTTGGTACTTATTTTTGAGAGACTATTTAAAAACGCATACAATTATGGTGATTTTATCTTTGAATGACAGACACCCCCAAATAATCTCCCTTATTCCAGAAAGAAGTGTATTTTCTCCTGTAACAGAAATTCAGAGGTAGGGGAGACTCTAGGGCTTGGTCTCTAAACACTGTGTGAACAGGTACCAGCTTGGTTTATCTGTTCATTTATTTACCCTTATACTGGTTTCCTTCGTGATCACAGGATGGCTGCCGTTCAGCAGCGGGAGCAACAAACATCCTTTAGTTCCAGCAGAGAGAGAAAGCAAGAGTTTTCCCCTCATTGAATTTTGAAAGTTTTTCCTTCTATTTTATTGGCCTAGTTTAGACCACATGTTCATATTGCTTTTAATTAATTATTCTCCCATTTACAGATACACAGAAATTAAAATTATATTATTGGAAGAAATACTCAGGTATTTTATAGTTACTTTGGTTTTTCTTAAGTAGAGACTGGAAAATCTTTTTATTTATTTATTTATTTATTTTAAAGATTTTATTTATTTATTTTAGACAGAGGAGAATGGAGGGAGGGAGAGGGAGAGAAACGTTAATGTGCGGTTGCCTCTCTAGCACCCCCTACTGTGGACCTGGCCTACAGCCCAGGCACGGGCCCTGACTGGGAATCAAACCAGTGACCCGTTGGTTTGTAGGCCAGTGCTTAATCCACTGAGCCACAGCAGCCAGAGTGAAAACTACTTTTTATATTGGGAGTAATAAAAATTACCTGGCCCAGGTGAAGTGTGAGGAGATTGCATTATTAAATAAATGTTAGTGACATTTTCTCAGGAATATATTCTCTGAAATACATTACTGCTACCTTCCCCCAAAGAAAGCAGTACAGTTCTTTGGACCCCTGGTCCTTAGCATACATAGCTACGTTTAATTTTTTTTAAATTGTAGTGTAATTCACATACAGCAAATATTTAGTTATAACGATTGAGAATGAGTACTAGAAATGAAGAGTTACAAATTCATGGTAGAAAGATCTTACCTTGGTTTTAAGTTAGGAAATACTGAAAATGCTGATGCATAAGAGAAACATTCCTGACGGAGTATAACAGCAAATGTAGATTTTAGTTTTACATGGTCTGTACCTATGCCGTAGTATTTATATGCAGATTTTCCTGGCGGGTATAAAGCTATCTTTTCCTGCCAGTTCATTCACTGTTAAATTTCTTTTGTCCTTTCATGGTCAAAAATGCATTATTGCCAATACCATTAATTTAGATATTGTGATTAATTGATCAGAGGTAGTTTTAACTATAAACAATTTGATAAGCAACTACTAGAATGAATAAGAACCTATTTACCTCTTTAAGGGTTTGAAAAACAATCAAGGCATTCTAGATGTCTTCCTTCATCTCTACCTCTAATAGGTCATGTTAATTCTCCCCATTTCTTATATCTGAAATCAGTTCTCTGTCTTCTGGTTTGGACCCTATTTATCTCTTACTTGGATTTCTCAATCTCTGTGCCACAATATTCATATGATATATATTATTTTGCACTTGACTTTTTAAAAGATTTATTAGAATATAACACCTTTCAATGTGAGTACATATACCCACCCATTTTAGTTTTAGAGCTTCATAGTATTCTAAAGTAGGTATTTGTCCCGTATAATTTTAAAATAGCCCTTCTTGATGATAAATCTCATCATGCTACTCTTCTTGTTGAAAGTGCCCTTCCCATCCCCTGCAGTGGTCATTCTTAGGGCAGGGAACATTCATTTCCCAGGGACGGGTAAGTCTGAATGATGTGTGGGCATTTTAAAACTCTCTCCATAAAACTTTGATGTACTCTCCTGGTTGAGGATTTCTCTTGTAGTAGGAACTGTAACCATTTCAGGTATCAGTGACGACAGAAGGTTGTAAACTCCCTAGTGGTTTGCCCTTCTTACCCCCTGCAATCTAGTAATTTTGAACAGCTTGCCTTTCCCTTGGCTGGAAATCTGTTCTCTCTTTCACTTCTTTGCACTGGTGTGTCTTTTTACTCTGCTTAATACCCTTTTTTTCTTTTTGTATTCACCCTGAAACTTTATCCACATTTTCCTTCTTCTGAATTATTACACTGCTCTTGAACTTTTTACCAAGAACACTTGTAATTCCTTCTAAACTTCCCTGTAGTAAATTTTAAGCTACTTGAGGACAGAATGGTGTTATGATCTTTACAGTTTTAGTATGTAATTGTATGTAGTATGTATGGTAGGAGGTGAATTACCTGATGACATGAATGAAATTTAGTGGGATTATTATAGAAATATACTAAATATATTTATGTTTTTGCATAAAATAGCTAGGAGAGTTAAACTGTTCAAATCTACACGAGGAACAGAGCAGAGATGCAAAGTCTCTGAAGAGGCTGAGTGACCGGATGGGCTTTCAAGCCTGGTGTTGCAAGCTTGATCACCTCCTGATTGATGCAGCTTAAGTAGGATACGCCCCTTCAGGGTGGGTTCTCCCATTATTGTATGAGGAGAGGCCCAAAGGTGGAAGTCAATCATACTTACCACAGTATTGGCTGGGAGATTTTTAATATTCCGGTTTCTACCTCTCGATGAAGAGAAACATGCAGGGAGTTGCAGATGGATACTCCAGATTTTCTTTGCAGGTGCGACAGTGATTAAGAGAGAGAGACTTGACAGACGGGGTTGCAGTGCTGTCTTTGTTACCTGCTAGCTGTGTGTTCTTGGACAAGTTTTTCATCTGCTTCGTGGCACAGTGTATTCATGTGTATACGTGGTGATGATTATAGTACCTACATCAAAGGGTTTGGTGAGATTTAAATGAGACGATATATATATATAAAAAACTAGAACTGTTCCTATTGTAAGTACTTTGTAGTAGTACTCACATAGGGCACAAGGTAGTATTGGGCCCTTAATACCTGGTTCTCCTCTCTCTCCATGTTCTAAAAAATCTTATTTAGGTTATTTGACTTCCTGTATAGGTTTGTCTGCAAGAAGAGAATGTGCTAGTTATGCCATTACAAGGGTTCCAGTCCCGTGACACAAATGTTTCCGGTTCTTTGGCATTTATTTTTCATTACATGGTAACAGACTCAAAAGTCAAGACTGTTTCTTGACCTTGATTAATGTTTGGTTTACCATAAGTCATGATTCCATTCTTGAATGTTCTGTCAGAATCCACTTTCTAGCCAACATTGCTAAACGGCAGACCTGGAGCTTATTAAAGCCTTAAAGTAATAACCGCCCTCCCGTGCCACTTTTTGAGAGCCAGCTTTTGTGTTGCCCCCTGACAAGGCTACACCTCATCCCAGCAGCACTGTGGGCCCAGGTGCTTGAACTGTCCCACTATTTGAACATGTATGTCTGCATGTATGCAGCTGTATGTTTGACAGTAACTGAAACATCCAGTTCATCCTTTTCTAGAGAAAAAAAAATATGAAAGCACATGAAATACATTCAGCCCACAAAATCTACTCATTGAAAAAAAACACAAGTATTTGACATGTACTGGATTGATCTTGAGAAGTAGGGTCTGGGTTTGGGTCTGCTTTATTTCTGTTTTACTTTGGACTGTGTTTGCAAGGGGTATCTGAAATTAGTTCAGCTTTAAAAGATGAGCAGCAGGAAGAGGAGTAGAAATCTGAGAGCAGGGCTTGATTTTAAGATTATAAAACGTGCTTTTGGTTTTGATGCAACATAACAAAACAAACCTTTAGCTTTACTCTGTATGCCACCTTTCGGGCTGGTTACTAACAGGGGTTTCTCTTTCTGTATCATCATTAGCTTGCACTGTTACTTTTCCTGCTGCAGCAGCCAGGGCGGAAGGCAGGTTTCTTCAGAGATTTTTAGTTCAAATAGTTTGAGAGACTCACAGAATCTGAAGCAGCCCATCCTTTTCAAGCCAGATGGTGAAGGCCCTAGTTTACTGATGAGCTGGAGCCTAGTGCCTATCCAAGGTCTAGTTCATTGTTACTGGTCTGGTTTAGAACTGAGCCACCTTGCCGCAGAGGCTGGCTGGGTTCAAGACAGCTTCTTTAGCGAGTGATTGTGACTGCCATATTCAGTAAGGTATGTTAGTCTGTAGGGCCAGAGAAAAGGGCTACCTTTAGTTTGAATGCTCTTCTAGGAGAAGGTTGTTGTGTGAATACAGAAGTACACTGTTTTATTTGCTGCATGATAACTGTATTTATTTTAGAACATAGCACCACAAACTGAGTGCCTTAAATAATAGAAATGTATTACTTCCCATTTCTGGAGGCTAGGAGTTTGAAAGCATGGAGTCAGCATGGTTGCTTTTTTTCCCGAGAGATAACAAGAATGTGTGGTTTTTAAATCTTGATTATTTATTTAAACATCTCTTTGTTTTTAGTAATTAGCAGATTTACTGAAGATGATTGTCTTATCATTTTAGTATGGTAGTAGTAATGTAGTTGTACAGTATTTGAATGCCAGAATGTTTAAATGGTTATTAAAATAGGTAATGTTTACAGACTTTATGTTGGTGGGTATCATTTAAAAAATTGATTCTTTTGGTCATTGTATACATACATTTTCAAGAGAATTATTCCAAGTAGGAAGGTGCCTCCTATAGAAGGGCTTACAGCTAGGAGTTTTATGTCCAGACACAAATTGACTTAGTTATATACCAGAATCACTTACTTAATATTTTGTATTATCATCTAAAGAGCCCGTTACAGATATAAAGTAAAATTAATTCTGGTTGAATTATCAAATTGCTTTAAGTCAGTGTTCTTCTGATCATTCTGATAAAAATATTTTAATATATTTAAAATGTAGTTGTAACCCATATGATTTCAACAATGTTTTGTTTAAATTTTTCCCTTTGACTTGTTTAATTTTAGGAGTCATTTTTTAAAGATTTTATTTCTTTATTTTTAGAGACAGGGGAAGGGAGGGAGGAAGAGGAGAGAAACATCAATGTGTGGTTGCCTCTCACATGCCCCCAACTGGGAACCTGGCTTGCAACCCAGTCATGTGCCCCCATCAAACCAGTGACCCTTTGGTTCGCAGGCCACTGCTCAATCCACTGAGCCACACCAGCCAGGGCTGGCTTGTTTTAATTTTGAATTCTTCTGTCGAAAATGTCAAAACTAGTGTAAATTTTACTTAGCCTGATTTCTAAGACTTAATTATTATGACTTGACTGTTTGAGGAATCTGTCCCTTTCCCTTCAGAGTGAATATGCTCATATATCTTTAAACCGATGCAAATTTTATGAATTAAGTCTTGTTATAGAAAAACCCCTCTATTTCTTATTCACTTAACTTATTTCACAATTTCCTAGTATATGTGTTCATGGAGCAAGTTAAAATTGGTTGCTAGGCCTCCTCTTTCCTTCCCTTCTTTCTTTCTCTCTGTTTTCTTAAATTATATTTTATTGATTATGCCATTACAGTCGTACCAATTTTCTTCCTTTGCACCCCTCCATCCAGCACACCCACTCCATCAGGCAGTCCTTACACCATTGTTCATGTCCATTGTGTCACGTGTATAAGTTCTTTGGCTACTGCATTTCCTATACTGTACTTTACACCCCCATGGCTATTCTGTAACTTCCTCTTTTTACTTCTTAATGCTCTCACCTCTTCATCCATTCCCTGTACCGCCCTCCCATCTGGCAACCATCAAAACGCTCTCTATATCCATGATTCTGTCTCTATTCTTCGTGTTTGCTTAGTTTGTGTTATAGATTCAATTGTTGATGGAGATGTGTTTATTGACATTTTATTGGTCATAGTTTTGATCATCTTTTCCTAAATAAGTCCCTTTAACATTTGATATAATAATGGTTTGGTGGTGATGAACTCCTTTAGTTTTTTTCTTATCTGGGAAGCTCTTTAACTGCCCTTCAATTCTAAATGATAGCTTTGCTGGATAGAGCAATCTTAGCTGTTGACCCCTGTTTTTCATGACTTTGAATATTTCTTGCCAATCCCTTCTAGCCTGCAAAATTTCTTTTGGAAAATCAGTTGACAGTCTTATGGGAACCCCCCTGTAGGTAACTAATTGCTTTTCTCTTGCTGCTTTTTAAGATTCTCTCTTTATGTTTAACCTTTGGCATTTTAATTAATGATGTGTCTTAGAGTGGGTCTTTTTGCGGCCATCTTGTTTGGAAGACTGTGCTTCCTGGACTCACATGTTTATTTCCTTCACCACATTAGGGAAGTTTTTTACATTATTTTTTCAACTAGATTTCCAATTTCTTGCTTTTTCTCTTCTCCTCCTGGCACCCCTATGATGCAGATGTTAAAGTGCTTGAAGTTGTCCCAGAGGCTGCTTATGCTATCCTCTTTTTTTTGGATTCTTTTTTTCTTCTTGTTCTGATTGGTGGTTTTTTGCTTCCTTATGTTCTAAATCATTGATTTGATTCTTGGCTTTATCCACTCTACTGATGTTTCCCTGTAACTTGTTCTTTATTTCAATTAGTGTGTCTTTCATTTCTGATTGGATCTTTTTAATGCTGTTGAAGTCCTCACTAAGTTCCTTGAGCATCATTATAACCAGTGGTTTGAACTCTGCATCTGATAGATTGCCTATCTCCATTCCAATTAGCTCTTTTTCTGGAGTTTTGATGTGTTCTTTCATTTGGGCCATGTATCTTTGTTTCCTCATTTTGGCAGCCTCCCTGTGTTTGTTTCTATGTATTAGGTAAAGCTACTATGACTCCCTTTCTTGGTCATGTGACCTAAGTGGGTGTCCTGTAGGGTCCAGCAGCACTGCCTTCCCTATCACCCAAGCTGTGTACTTGAGATACATACTTTGTATGAGCTATGTACACCCTCCTCTTGCAGTTGAGCCCTGATTTCTTTTGACAGGTCAATAGAAGGGATTTATTTACCCAGGCCAGTCAGCTGCAAGGACTTTCTGTGACCAGTGACCACCAACCTCCACCCTCCGTGGAGGATCAGCTGTGCAAAGGAAGGAGGCTGGTGTTCTGACGTGGTCTATAGCTGTCCACTGGGTGTGCAGGCTCTAGAGTTTCCTGGGTGGCGCAGACCAAGGTCAGCCCCCACCTCTGTTCTGCCTAGGGACACCCTGCATGTGCTGTAAAGCAGTCTGAGATGGCTTCTACCTGTGCTGGGCTTGGAGATTCCTAGGTGAAGACAAGCTGTGAATCTAGGCTGGCTGCTGCTAATGCCAGGCCTGCGGCCACTTAGCAAGAGGTATCGGGTCTGTTGCTTGTTTGAGAGGATTTAGGAAGTTGGTGAAGCATGAGCCAGGACCAGCCATTCATATGGAAAAGTCATAGTTAACAGTTTGGGTTGGCCAATAATTTGGGTGGGTCAGAGTCTCAGAGGTTCTCCAGGGTGGGGCAAACAGTGTTATCAGGTTGATGGAGTCTCAGGTATGGCACCCTCCTGCTGGCTCTGTGGTTCTGTGGGGGAGGGCTCAGAAAAGGGACAGTGGCCTCTGCCTACCTTTCCATCTGGGAGCAAGCTGTTCCCCAGCTATCACCTAGATGCCAGACACTTCAGTTCCTCCTGTATGCCACTGGTGCCTTTCAGGCTACTACCCCGCTGCTGGAGCTCAGAGGGAGTGAGTCTGAGCAAGTCCATACACTGGAACTCTGGTCTGGGCGTCCTGGTGTCGTGCTGGGACTCCTTGCTCCTGAGATGTCCCTCCCGAATTTTATGCACCACATGTGGATGTGGGACCAGCTGGTTCTGTGCCTCCACCTTTCTCACCAGTCTGGATGGATGTGATTTGTTTAATTCCGTAGTTGTCAGACTTCCATTCAGCTTGATTTCTGACAGTTCTGAGCGATGGTCGTTCTATAGTTTAGTTGTAATGTTGATGCGGTTGTGCAAGGAGGTGAGCCATGTTTACCTGTGCCGCCATCTTGACCAGAAGCTCTTTCTGTGTTTTTTCACTTTTTAATTTTAAATATTTTAGACTCGCAGAGGAGTACAAAAATAATACTATTTACCCAACTTTTCTTAATGTTAACACTGTATATACCATAGTATAGTTTCCAAAATAAAGAAATTAATATTGATTCAGTACTATTAACTAAGCTGATTTTAATGCAGATTTCACCAGTTTTTCCACTAATTCCTTTTGCTGTTTCAGGATCCACCTTTGGAACCCGTGTTGAACGTAGTTGTCATGTCCCTTTAGGTTCCCCTGTGCGTAGTAGTTCTTCAGACTTTCTTTGTTTTTCATGACCTCGAGACTTGTGAAGAATACTGGTCAGTTTTGTTGTAAAATATCCCTCAAATTGGGCTTGTCTGATGCTTTCTTATGATCAGATTGAGGTCATGCTTTATTGGGAAGGATACTGCATATGTGATGTCCTGTGATGTACTGATTGTATCAGTGGTGGTGTGGTGCTTTATTATTCATTTAATTTTAAAAGTTTAGGTGAGATTCATGTAACATAAACCTAACCATTTTAAGGTGAACAATTCAGTGGCATTAGGTATGCTGACAATATTGTACAACCCAACACCTCTATATAGTTCCAAAACATTTTCGTTTCCTGGAAAGGAAACCTATAGCAATTAATCAGTTACTCTCAATTTCTTTGTTTCCCTACACCTTTTCCCCCAATCTGTCTATGGATTTACTTATTCTTGATGTTTCATGTAAATGGAATCATACAATAAGTATCCTTCAGTTTCTGGCTGCTTTTGCTTGGTGTATAGTGTTTTTAAGGTTCATCTGCATTTGGGCATTTATCAGTGCTTTTATTTTTATTTCTTTTTTTTTTTATGGCTAAGTAACTGCTCACTGTAGTATATATCAGTTTGTTTAACCGTTCATTGATGGACATTTAGCTCTTTCTATCTTTTGGTGGTTGTGACTCGTGCTGCTGTGGACATGCATGTACATGTATTCGTTGAATTGCTGTATCATGTGGCAGTTCTTACAAACTTTCCGGTGCAGGTATTTGTTAATTCTTCTGGTTTTCATTTGTATGCAGAAATCTAATTTTTAACAGAATAACAGGGTACACAAAATTAAGAACAAAAATATTTGTAGATTCTACATGTCAGAGTGAGTTGTGTTTTAAAGCCTGTAAGTATTTGTCATTCTGATTACGCTATTTTTTTGCTGGATTTGGTTGTTGACAGACTTTACCTGTTTTTCCCAGTCATAATAATAACTAGATACAGCACTAGAGTCCCTGAATTTGTTGTATTTTCTGTATTAGCAGTTGATGTTGTAGCTTTATCCTTATTTTGGATATTTTATTTCCCAACATTCAGGAAATTGACTAGTCTAAGGAAAAATCTATAATAAATACCCTGAAGAATAGCTTTTCATACTTTTAAATATTTTTCATTTCAGATTTGAGATTTCTTCAAACCTTCTGTTGATACCGAATGATTATCACATGCTAGATAAACATAATATAGTATTGATTTTAAAAAATGCTTGATACTTTTTCATATAGCAGATAGAGAAAAGAGGGATGATAATTCTACTAGAAACCTGTGGCAAGGTAACACATGAGAAAGTTAGTCCTCTATTTCAGAGTAGATCAGATCAAAAAATACTATTCTTTTGTCCAGTGTTCCTTAATCTGGAGTGATTTAGAAACTTGTGTATAGTCCCTGAATATATTTACACCAAATAGGGGTATAAGTTGTGTTCTTTGGTAGCTTAAAATACAATCTTTGGTCTTTAGTTTACCGTGTTCCAAAAAGACCAGTGTTTAATGCTCAGACTCAGTTGACTAAGGAAATCTCTCTTCCCTATGTGATAGGAAGCTCTGGCACACCTGAGGCTTTCAGGCAGAGTCAAAAGGGACCTCCAAATTTTTGATTTTGGTGAGAGTTTCAACTCTTGCATCTTTCAGCCTTTTTGGGCTTTCAACTCTAGAATAGAACTCGTTGCCTCCTGGCTGGTGTGGATTGAGTGCTGGCCTGCGAACCAAAAGGTCGTTGGTTCAATTCCAAGTCAGGGTATCTGCCTGGATTGCAGGCCAGGTCCCCAGATGGGGATGTGCAAGAGGCAACTGATCGATGTTTCTCTCACACATCAATGTTTCTCTCCCTCTCTTTGTTTCTCCTCCCCCCTACAAATAAATAAATAAAATCTTAAAAAAAAAAAGAACCCTTGGATTTATTTTTTTTTTAAAGTATGGCCTCCTGCTGGTCTGACAGTAGACATATATATTGACACTCTACCACAATGGCCTTCATTTGAATGGGGAGAAACATTGAGAATCTTTATGGAAAAGCAGTAAATTAATGGACAGATTATTTGAGAACAGTTTGAAGCTACAGAAACTTTTTGTTTCTGTTAGCAGTTCTCAGAAATCAAGCATTACCATGAGTATCTAGACGTACAGGTCTGGTGATGGAACTAATGGTAGAGAGGTGTCCCTGAAGAATGACCGGTAGTGTGTGTCTCAGACTAACGGCACTCCATTTCTAGTCCATAGACTAGGGGAGCGCGTTTAAGTTTCTGAATACCTTTGTTCCTTGCGGTTGGTTTTTTTTCCTTTCTTCTCGCTCACTTCCAGGTCCTTTTGTATTTAATTCTCTGTGGTTTGCAGTGCTATTTGGTTGTGAAACTGCCTCAGGTTGTTGCTGATATTTGGGCAGCTGTGTGATGAAGTTACACAGTGGACTGTGTTCAGGACTTGGAGTGCCTACACTCTGGGATGCTCCTTGGTGATAAAGCCATATACATACAAGCATCCCTTTTTTCTGGTTTTGGAATCTCACTTTCGTTATTTTAGAGTTGGAAATAAGCTCATTTTTTGTGTTCAAAGATTTAAATGGTATTTAAGAATTCTTTAGGCACAGCATGGTGACTGTAGTTTATAATACTGTATGGTATTTATTTGAAAGTTGCTAAGAGAGTAGATCTTTAGTTTCCCTTACAAATAAAAAATTTGTGACTCTGTGTGGTAATAGATGCTAATTAGACTTACTGCGGTAAACATTTCACAATATATACAAATATTGAATCATTATATTGTATACCTAAAAGTAATATAATGTTATATATCAATTATTAATAATAAAAAAGTAAAAAAAGTGTTTTGATTCAAATGAGCCAAAGAACCCACTTTAATTTTTAAAAATAATAATTGAATAAAAACTTCATCAAACTAATTTTTGCCAAAGGTAAGGTAAAGAGTTGTTTATTAACAAGGAAAATTTTATACTGCTATCCTAATAATAATTTTTTTTAACATTTTCTTTATTTATTTTTAGAGAGGGAGGGAGAAAGAGAGGGAGAGAAACATCAGTGTGTGGTTGTCTCTCCTGCGCCCCCTACCAGGGACCTGGCCTGAAACCCAGGCATGTGCCCTAGACTGGGAATCAAACCAGATACCCTTTGATTCGCAGGCTGGCGCTCAATCCAGTGAGCCACACCAGCCAGGGCAACCCAATAATAATGTTTTTATTGTTAGTGAGTGAGTGAACTGATCTGATGATGTATCAGATGAAATTTTTGTATGTGAACAAGTTTGAAGGTGTGTTTTTTAAGTCAGAAAATTGGATTCCCTTGTTTAAATGAAGTTTAAAAGGAATATGATAGAGATGCTGTACCCTGCACACTGACTTCAGAGTTACATCAATGGATAGTATTCATTAAAGGTGATCCCTCCAAAAAAAGGGAATAACATTCCTTCAGCAACTTTAAACGAGCTGTAAAGAGGGGAGTACGTTCATAAATACAGAGCCACCGTGTGAAAGTCCTGCTTCGGAGAGGACTGAATGCAAAAGTGTGATAACTATTTTCTAGGAAACCCACTGATTCCTCTAGAGTGATCTCTTCTCCCCTCCCCACCCCCTGTTCCTTGTGCATTTTTCCTTACTCGTAGGAGAGAAGTAAAACTCATTTTTACCCATTTGAAATTATTGCTTTGTTGTATGTACTGTTGAAATTAAGCTGATAAATTAAAAATGTATCTTAATCATATGTATATGTTCATCATAGTTACCAGAATCAGCTGTTTGTCTACCCCCTCTACCCCGTTCCAAGCCGCCGTTACCTCTCATCTGGACGTTGGGGAAGCCTCCTAGATTTCTGTGTACCAGCCTCTCTCCCCACCAGGTGTGTTCTCTACATGGCGCCAGAGGGATTCTTTTATAAGGAATGCCAGATCAGACTACTCAAAACTCCACTTTTTATTTATTAATTTCTAAACTCTTATAATGAGCTTCAAGGTCCTACATGATCTGACCTCTCGAAGACCTGATCTTTACTTTTCCCAGCTGTGGCCACAGTGGCCTCTCCCATGTTCTTTGAGCACTGTGAGTTTGCCCTTCTCTCTGTCTGCGAAGCCCTTCTCTCAGATATCCACGGGGCTTGTTCACTCACTCTCTTCGGGGCTCCTCTTTAGTTATGACTCTGTCAGAGAGTTCTTCTCTAATCACCTTATAGAAAGTCATAACCTTAATTCTTTTTCCACTCGCAAACCTTCCTTATTCTCTTTACCTTAATTCAGTTTTCCCTGAAGCACGTAATACCATCTGAGTTAGTGTTTGTTTATTTATTTGTTTTTGTGTATTATCTGTTTACCACCCTCTTTAGAATGTACATTTTTTGAGGGCAGGAACTTTTATTTTTACGGCATATCTAGCTCTTGGAACTAAACTTGGCACGTTGTAGGCGCTGTTTGTTGAGTGAGTGAATGAATGAATGAATAAGTAAGGGATAGAGGGTTTTAGGCAGACATGAAAAGCGTGGATGTGTTTGAGGATCTGATGGTACTTCCACGGGCGTTTGATGGGGTGGGTGGGCGTGGTAAGTCTCTCAATCCCAGAGGACGTTCGTTACATGTAGTTTTGTCAGCCAGGCTAAAGAGGTTAGACTTTGTCCTTCGGTATCATGGGTGCCACTAATTATGCAGTCTCCACTAGTACACTGAAAGTGTGATCAGATCAGCATTTTAGAACGAGCCCTGGCAGGGTGGCTCAGTTGGTTGGAGTGTTGTCCCATGTACCAAAAAGTTGCAGGGTCGACCCTAAATTAAGGGTTCAGTCCCTGGTCAGAGTGCAGAAGAGAAGCAGCCTATCGTTGTTTCTCTCTCACATTGACATTTCTCTCTTTTCCCCGTCCTGTCTCTCTAAAATCAATAAACAAATCCTCGGGCGAGGATTAAAAACAGCAAGATGAATGAATTAGAGAGGAGCAAGACTGTAGTAGGCGTGGTGACCATTTGGTGAATAGCTGTCCTGGGGCATGATGATGGTGACCTGCATTGGACTAGTGACATAGAGATGGAAATACGGACACATTAAAGTCAACCTGGGTAACTGATTGGATATGGAGCAAGAATGTTGCATAAGAAACTGCCACGGCCAGCTAGGTGGATATGAGGATACTCAGAGATGAGGTGAGGTTTGGAGGTAATAAAGTCCAAATTGAGTTTAGGGTGTTATATTGGCTCCCTAGTGCTGCAGTAGCAAAGTGCCAGAAACTGGGAGGCTTAAAGCAACGGAAATTTATTGTCTTCATTCTAGGGTCTAGAAGACCAAGATTTAAGGTGTTGGCAGGACCATGCTCTCTCTGACTGTTTTAGGAGAGAAGTCTTTCTTGCCTCTTCTAGGTTCTGGTGTTTGCAGGCGATCCCTTGGTATTCCTTAGCTTGTGGATGCCTCTCTCCCAGCAGATGGCTATTTTTCCTCTGTGTGTCCTCACATAGTCTTCCCTCTGTGCCCGTCTCCTTGTCCAAATTTCCCCTTTTTATAAAGACATCATTCATATTGGATTAGGGCTTGCTTACCCTAATGACCTCATTTTAACTTGATTACCTCTGTAAAGACCCTATCTCCAAATAAGGTCATATTCTGCTACTAAGGGTTAGGACTTTAAAATACCTGTTATTGATGAATGATAGAATTTTACTGAAAAAAAAATAGGATTTGATTAATTAATACAGGGTAGGAGGTTAGGAAGGAGAAACGGCAAAGGCAAATCTTGAGTTTTCATGCTTAATTGAAAGAATGCTGGCGCTATTGGAAGAAATAGGAAAATAGGAGGAAAAGGGGAAGATTTTCCAGACAAGGTGTGAGGGTAGAGGGAAATAAGTTTTGTTGTAAGCCTTCTGAATTTGGCATTATATGAGATAGATCAGTTCATGATCTAGTCAGAATTCAGGGAAAGGGTTAGCATTTTAGGTAATAGCTTTGCTATAAGAATGTTTTGGTTCTCTGAGGGAGAGAGGATAGAGGAGAAATAAATCTAAAAAGAAAGCTAGAGAAAAAGAGTTACTTTGTTGAAATGGATGCCTTCATCCATTATAGGAAAAAAAATGTCTCATGAGAAGATCTCTCCCTTTACTCTAAATGTCAATTCTAGTAGCGTCTGGATAGTGGATTCAGTAGCTGAAGTGGTCGCTGCATGAACAGAAGTAGAGTTACCAGTTCCTGACAGCTGCGAGTCAGCCTCTGGGCATCTTGCTAAATTTTCAAATATAATTATACAGTAGACTTCCTTTAACAAATTCCGTGTTCCCAGCTATAATTATAACTGCTTTTCTTGCCTGTAGCCTGCTCTTTGTCTTACTACTCTCCTCCTTATCTCCCCCTGCTGGTTAGAATTGTCCTCTGGTCATTTTTGGTATCTGAGAAAATATGACGCTTGTTTACTGCAGTTTTCTTTCCTAAGCATAGATTTACCAGGGCCCACCAATTTCCTCCTTTCAACTCTAGTGCAAAATACATTTACAATAATAAGAGGTAATGTTTTAAAGCACAAGTTAGCCATATTCTATATTAAAAGTAATTTTTACTTTCAAAGGATACGGAAATAGAAATTAAGTACATTGTAGCTCTTTATGCAACTGTCAGAAAATGACCACTACAACTTTTCCATTGCCCATGTAACATTTAAGACTCCAAAATCTTGCTCATGGCTATGTTTTAGACCAAGATTTTTAAAAATAAATTAAGGTTTATAACTGACAATGAAATCATCGTATATCCTACGACCGTAAATAATCCTGCAATAGTTTTTGGGACTCATGATGACAATAATTTGTAAGATCAGAAATATGAGTGGGATTTCCTGTTTTGTCATCTGTTTTTTATCACCCACATAACTTATGAAAGTAAATCATTTTAAAAAATGACTTAATGTCCTTTACAAATATATTGTAATTTGGGGGTAATACACTTCAGCAACAATGTGTTTTCATGTCGTTTAGATTATTATATTCTCAGTCATTTTAATGTCTTTCTTTAAAAATAACTAAAATGTATAGAGTTCTGAACATACAAAAAGTATGCTTGAATTTTTAGGCTGCCATGGAAATAGTCCAGAAGGAATCTGGACCTATGTCAGTAATATATTGTATATGTATTTCTTATCATTAACTTATTCATTAAGAGTATGTGTTATATGCCAGGCACTGTGCTGGTTGCTAGTATTCTGAGGTTTTCATTTGAAGAACTAGATTTAAAAGGTACGCTTACAGATGGTTGACATTCGCTTGGGGACAAACAGTAGAGTATTCAGTTGCCTATAAACTAATTCTGTGTTCTGGGTAGCTTTAAATATTACTAAGTTGGACTTCTTTCACACTATAATTGGTTGACACTTTTTGACCTCATTGTAAGACTGCAGAATTTAATGAACAAATAAGGAGAATAAAGTTTAGATAAATAAGGCATTATCTTGAAACGTTTACAAGTAAGCTTTGAAGCCTTTTAGCATTAGATTGACAGCTTTTCCTTTTGTGAAAGAATAAGTGATGAGGCAATATTTCATGTTTGCAGGTACTCAGCCTGTCATAGGGGTGACGGAGCTTGCAGAGCAGAGCTTTGGAATTCACTGTTCTGGGAGAGCTCTCCTTACCAGCATAATTTTATGCTCACGTGGTGAGGTTTCAGGTTGAGGGATGAGATTAGATTTGCAGGGGCAGAATTTTTGCTGTCCTCGTTGCTTTGGTTCCTAAGGAATGCTTACCCCATAGCCTCAAATGTGCTGTGGTATTAGTTACTTTAAAATAGACTTCTCAAGACTCTTTATTTGGAAAACCTTAAATATGCATCGTGATGCATTACTTGCAATAAAAAATGAGGCTACAATTATATAAAACTAAACACTACAGCTGCTGACAGATGTCATTAACAAGTTACTCAAACACAGATCCTTCTCACAGACCTGCCGTGCATCCGATTCAGGGAGTTAAGGTGAAATTCTGTTGTCCAGTACATTTATTATTTTTTTGTTTTTGTGGCCATAGTCCTTTGATAACTTATTGGGACCTTGGTATTTGATATAGTTTTAAAGCCATTCTTCTGAATTATAAGTAATAAATGTAGAAGGAACGAGGGGAATAGCAAATCACCACGAGGCAAACACTGCATTAATAGTTGCAGGCAAGATCCATTAATGAATGCCAAAAATAGGGTGAAAGTTTAAGGAGAAACAGAATATTTGCATAGTGAAAAAGTAACTTCCCAAGATGTTTAATAATTTCAAAGGGAAATATAGTAACTTTACAGAGGAAAAAACTGGCAGACACCAAGTGATTTGGATTAGCATCACCAATAAGAAGATGTATTAATGAAATATGATATGATCCATTGAAAAGAGCACAGTACCACTTATCTGATGTATTGTCAAAAATGTATAACCTCAGTGTGATCATGAGACAACATCAGAAAAACCCAAATTGAGCATTTTACAAAATAACTGATCAGTACTCTTCAAAAGTACTAGGGGAGTGAAAGACAAGGAATGTCACAGACTGGAGAAGACTAAGGTGACCTGACAACTAAAGGTGTTGTGGGATCCCGGATAGGATGCTGGAATAGAAAAAGTAGGAAAAACAGGAAAAAAACCCAGAAGAAAAACATTAGTGGACAGCTGGAAAATGTTGAGTAAGGTGTGTAACTTAGTTAATAGTATTGAACCAATGTTGATTGTATGGTTTTGATCACTGTAGTGTAGGTACACGTGATGTTAACATTGGGGGAAGCTGGTGAATGGTATGTGGGAACTCTACTACTTTTGGAACTTTTCTATAAGCGTAAAATTATTTCAAAGTTAAAAATTTTAGAAGCCCATTCTTCTGGAATCTGATAGTGCTCTTGAATTTACCCACGAGGCTTAAAGGTGATCCTATATTATAGTGAAGTATCTTTGGTTTTTAAAATAATTACTTAAACAAACTCCAGGGTAGACTACTATCACAACCTATTTTTCATAGTACTGTGTTTTATCTCATTTCCTCTAATCATATTTTAATAACAGTTGTAGGGACCTAACTTGTCTAAGTTGTTAATTGGCCTCTGTCATCAGTGGCCTAGTATATGGAAGTATTTGAAGATTAGAAATGATGATATTCAAAAGTGACATCAAAAGTGAATAAATAGCAGGTGTTTTGGGATGTGTTCCATCATGATTGTATAAAAAATGTGGCCATGTTTCTGAGATGTTAAATATGAAAGTGTTCTAAAAGTTCGTCCTCTTTCATACATACTATACTTTTTAGATGGGTTTCCGTTATGAAGAAGTCTCTGGGAGGAAGTGAGCCGTGGAATGAACTTTCTGTTTCATAATGTTAAATACATAGCAGGTCACCTGTCATCCATTTGAGATTAGAGGCACATAAATAGCCTTTCTAAATAAAAATCTCTAATACTACTGTCTGTATATGGAAAACCATTAGTTACAGTTACATAGGGAAGGTTTATGCCTTATTGTTGCAAAGAGCACTACCAAACTAAGCTTATTGAGGTCAGTGGCTCTGTTATTTTATTTTTTTTAAATTTCCACTTAGAATAGTGCTGGTGATAAATCAAGAATGAATGAATGAATGAACACTAAAGACTATGTAAGGTGGATTTCTCTATTAATGTAAAATTCAGATGTCTACAGTAATGCAAATTAGGGCTGAACATTTAGAATTCAAGCCACTAAGTTTTCGGAAATTTTCCAGAGAATTAACTTCTTTCTGTTAAGCCTACACTTGCTATTGTGAGGGTGTCTCAGATTTCGTATTTGATAATTTAATGATGCTGTGAATACTTTTGTACCCGGGTTTGTTTCATGGTTTCAGCAGCAGTGCGAATGCTGTGACGGCAGGGCACACGTAGCCCCTTAGCGTTCCTTAGAGAGCTGACAATTGTGTTTTGCCCAAGAAGTTGAAATTAGGGGAGTAGAGAGAGCGAATGAAGAATTCTCCTGTTTCTGGGATATAATTCTTAGCAATCTTGTAAAACTTATTCTAGCCAGAATATTTTTCTAAAACAGTTATTAGTATTATGAACATCATAAGGAGAATTTAATGACATTGCCAATTTGTATCAGTAGACAGCTTAAAACATACTCTGGAATAATAACATGAATATATTTACTGAAATAGACATACTGAAATTAATAGTTTCCACTTTGTTAAAAAATTGCTAATTTTACATTGTTAAATTACTTGTTTTTACAGACTTCATCAGCCCTCTTGACCCAAAGGTGTACTTTAAAAATGTCATTTTTTACTGGTTTGATAACTGATTCCTCTTTCCCCATCATGGCACATTATGTTTATCCTAGTAATGCTTCTTTTCATAGTCACTGATAAAAGGTAGTGAATCTCCTTTAAAAAATAGGTTTGGTTAGCCTACTTTAAAGTCTTTGGAGAAGTAAGCATGTGCAGTTAGCTGGGGGAAGAAAGGAGGGTTAAGCTTTTCCACTTCTAAATAATAAAGAACGTCCCTAGAAAACTAAAATCGTTTGGAGTCTCATTTAATCATTCACAGTTTTTATGTCTAAAGGAGCATTAGTACTGGGTGGAAGAAAGCACTTATAATTTTTATTTGTTTTCTATGAGGAACATAAGCCTTATATTAAAAATATGTGGTTTTAATGTTATACAAAGATTCATTTTTGTTTAAAACTTAGGGCAGATTGAAAAGAAAGTTGATGGAGGTTTGGGTTCTAGCTTTGCCAGATACTCACTCTGGGGCCTTGAGCAAGTAAATTTGTCTTTCTGAATCTTTATTTTTCACTGAAGCTTTATTTTTCATCGGTGAAATATTGAAATTAAGAGTATCTCTCTACCTTTCATAGTTTGTAAGGGTTACATTAACTAAACATAATATACGTGATAACGGTAGGGCAGGTTGCCTTTTTTTTTTTTTAAAGAGTGTATTTATTTATTTTTAGAGGGAAGGGAAGGGAGGGGGAAAGAGAGGGAGAGAAACATCGATGTGTGGTTGCCTCCTATGTGTCCCTCACTGGGAACCTGGCCTGCAACCCAGGCATGCGCCCTGACTGGGAATGGAACCAGCAACCCCTTGGTTTGCAGGCTTGCTCTCAATCCACTGAGTTACACCAGCCAGGGCTGCCTAACTCCATTAAATCCCCTGTGACCAGCGACTCTGGGAGGTCTGCTGAGCATGGTGCCTAAACACAGTGGTCATACTCAGTTAATTGGCTCTGATTTTCTGATGAGAAAATGTATGTGAAAGGGTATCGTGAGTTGTAGTTTTGGAATTAAATATTTTTAAAAATATTGTTAAACATGGTTAACCAAATCGATGAAATTTTATAAGGATTTTTTATAATATCACAAACCCAAAATTTGTACAGAATAACTTACTGAGGTTTAACTCAATAATCAATAACACCTGATTTTGAACCAGTAAAAAAAAAAAAGCAATCCTTGTTGCAAGTAACAGATTTTGGGTTATTTCAAATAATTTCTTTTTATTTATTTATTTTTTTGCAGGGGAAAAAAGTCATTAGTCTGCATTTATAATCTGGACTAGCTTCCTGTACAATTATTTATTTTAACTTCTTATTTATAGATTTTGAAATTTACAATTCTAAATACAGCAATAGTAAGGCGCTGCATTTTTGCAGGAAACAAAAAGCACAATTAACATAAAGTCAGAGCCAGCCACAAATAAAATATTCCAGCAAACTGTGTAAAGAAAAAAAACATTCACTAGGAAACAGATGCCAAGAAATGTTGCAAAGGTGGCCTTATTACATTGGAAAGAAAAAAAATACAGAAAGATTAGTAGTAATAGTAGTTGTATTAAGAGGAGGAGGAGGAAGAGGAAGAGGGGGATGGAGAGGGAGAGGAGGAAAGTAGATAGCAAATAATATTGAATGAGAACTTCCTAAGAGTTCAACACTGTTTAAGTACTTCATGCAGATTATCTCATTTAATCCTCCCAAGTCTTTATGAGTTAGGCTTCCACCTTACAGATGAAATAGCTGCGACTCAGAGAATGTTAAGTAATTTTCCCAAAAACCTTATAGGCAGGATTCAAACTCAGGCTGTTTGGATTCAGAGCTCATGCTCTTAATCACCATGCATTCTGCATAGCCACCGTGTACACAGAATGTAGATGACCCAGAGAGTGCAGGCTGTGTATTTTTTGGACTAACTTTTTAATGCTATCATGGGATTTTTTGGTACCAAAGGTGTTGATTTGGTTCTTTAATAAAAGTAATTGGTTAACTGCTGTGATCCCTGGTATTGTCCTCAAAAATACCCCACTCAAGAATACCTCAGTGTTTAAGACCTTTATGGTCTTCCTAGATGGATTTTTTAAAAACATTCCTTCCCATGTCTGCATTAAGTATATTATTACATATGATAATTTCATTTATATACTTCTAACTTTTAATAATCGTCTAGACAAGTAAATAGCTGAAAGGAACGCATAGGAGTGGTAAAGCGAGTGTGGGATTATATTACTGATCTCTAGGTAGGGACTGTTTTTGAATTTTTGTACCTTCTGGCAGACTACCCTGTGCCTAATGGGAGTATTTGATTAGAATCTCACATAGTAAGGGCTTAATATTTAATTGATTGCATGATTCTAGCTATAGAAGCAATACAACGTCCATAGTTTTTTCTTCATGAAAATATTTTATTTCAAAATATTTCTTTTTTTACAAAAGAGCTATGGATTTTTGCTTGAGATACTTGTGATTTTTTGGTTTATTTATTTACTTTTTTCTAGCTTGGAGTTGGTAGACTCAAATGAGCAAGTTTTTTAGTGATAACACCTGTTAATTTTTTTTACTATAAAATCTTTAAAACAATATCGTGACTAAATTATTCTTAGGCATTATATTTTCTTTCCTTTTGTCTTGTAACATTTATAGTGCTTTTTTTTTTATAGCATTGTCCTTTTCAGATCTAAAACCTAACCTTCACATTAGCCAAATTTTATGAGTTCTACTTTTAAGAGGAAATTTTCGGTGGAAGGCTTTGGCCAGACCTGAGATTCCCTATCATAACTTCAAAAGATCTTCAAAACAATTTTAATGAGTTACTTTAATTCAGATAACTAATTCTGGCCTATCTTCTCCTAATTTTATTTATTAAAAAATGATAGACCTACCGTAACTGCACCAAATGGCACCTGATTTGATAAGAAATTCTAGCCCTATGAAGTCCAGGAGGTCAGGAGATAAATGCACGGAAGTGTGGAATTCGGCGTTTATCGTCATTGTTGTGGACTCGGTCTTCCCCTCACTTCTGTACCTTGTATCCTCTGGATTAATGCTTCTGTGTAGCTACCTCTCCTTGGACAGGAAGAGGGCTATTTGTGTGACTTTGCTTTTGGGCTGAAGCAGAGATGGCAAAGACCGGGTCTGGCACAAATAATGCCCCTTTTTATTACAGGGTCTTTTATTACAAAATCATGAGCATGTAATTCTGTAATGTAACACTATCACACTCAAGCACACCATATGACATTTTAGGTGAAATTTTCAAATTAAGACTACAAATTATTACACTCATATTATTACCCTACCAACCACACTCAGGAAAGCTTACTCCTTTTGGACCCCGTATGTGGTTTTCATGCATTCCCTTTCCTATGCTTATTGCAGACATCAGGGCATAGCATACGTTCTTGCTTAACCACCAAGGTGGTTTCATAGGTTTCTCAGCTTCAGGGAGCCGTTACTAGTCAACCAGAGTTTTCACATAAGAAATATATCTCTGCTGCTGGAAAAGAGAGTTTGGGTGATTCCCAAAGTTCTGTACCTTTTCCCTTCATGTTTAGGATTTGATGTAGCCCAAGTTAAGGTAATTAAACGTGCTGAGAGTTTAATAACCTTTTTAAGGTTAAACACACTTGAATTCTGCACAACACAGTTGATCCCCACTGCCTCCCTCTACCAAAAAAAAAAAAAACAAACAAAACCCTTTTTCGGAAACCTTTTTTTAAGTCCTCACCCAAGAATATGCTTATTGATGAGAGAAACAGAGAGAGGGATGGAGGAAGTGGGGGGGGGGGCAGATTTTAAGGAATTGGCTCACGTGATTGTGGAGACTGGCAGATTTGAAATCTGCATAGTGGTCAGAGGCAAGGCTGATGGTGCAGTTCAAATCCAGAAGCAATCTGCTTGTAGAATTCCTTTTTTTTTGGATGAAGATCACCTTTTCAAGTGTATAATGTATTGATATTTTTTTAGTAAACTTAACAAGTTGTACAACTGTTACGAATCAGTTATAGAACATTTTTATCACGCCAGTATATTCTCTCTTGCACAGTAACTATTAATCCTCATTCCGCCTTGTCCCTGTCTCCCCACTCTAGGCAACCATTAATCTATTTTCCATCTCTGCAGCTTTGCCTTTTCTGGATATTTCGTGTAAATGAAATGAAAGAATACAACATCTGGTCTCGTGTATGACTTTTTCAGTAAACATCATGTTTTTGAGGTTTGTCTATTTGTAGTATGTATCCAGTTTCTTTTTATTGGTTAATATTATTTTATTATTATTATTACATTTTGTCAGTACATTCACTGTTTTGTCAGCTCATTCCATGAACATTGGGTTGTTTTTCACTTTTGGCCATTATGACTACATCTGCTAAGAATACTTGTGTTTATGCCTTTGTGTGAATATGTGTTTCATTTTTCTTGGGTACATACCTAAGAGTGGAATTGTTGAATCATATGATAAATTTATGTTTATCTTTTTTTAAAGGTTTTATTTATATTTTTTAGAGAGAGGGGAAAGGAGAGAGGGGAAAGAGGGAGAGAAACATCAGTCGGTCGCCTCTTGCACGCTCCCACCTGGGGACCTGGCCTGCAACGTAGGCACGTGCCCTGACTGGGAATGGAGCCAGCGACCCTTCAGTTCACTGGCTGGCACTCGGTCCACTGAGCCACACCAGCCAGGGCTTTATTTATCTTTTTTAAATACATTGGAAGTATTATTATGGTGTTTTTGCTGACATAATTTGTTCATTCTCCTGTTGATGACCATTTATGCTACTTCTAAGTTTTCACTGTTGACATACTCTTAGCAGACATGCGTTTCTGTCCATGTTATCTTGTGCACGTATTATACTTCCTCTGGAAAGTGAAATTGCACATGTTCAGCTTTATTAGATATTATCACATCGTTCTCCAAAATTTTTATTTTCCACAGTCTAGTTTTTATCCTTTAGTAATACAGTATGCACACAGACATATAGGAATGATTAGGAATATGTCTCATGATTAGTTTTATGTATACTCTATATGTATACTCTACACCAAGTATTAGAGTATACATATTAATCTATATAAAACTAGAAAATGGAGCCTTCGTATCAGGATAATTTTTATCTTCAATATATAATTCTGATCTGTAGTAATTTTCATTTACTTGAGAAACTGACTTGATGTAAAAAGATGGTATACAGTTCTTGATCTCATTCTGGGAAATATTTTTGTTGTTATCTGACTTTGATGAACAAACACATTAACTAGCTGTAGGTGATATTAAATATTAAAGATTAATCTTAATCTATTTCCTAACCATGGTATTATCAGAGGGTTGCGTTGCTTGATGTTTACTTGACTATTGAGATGGTTGGAAAAGATTTAGCTAACTATGGCATGAATTTTTTGTGTTTTAGCCTATAATAAAACAGGGGATGTTTACTTACGATCAGTTTTAACTAGGAAAACTAGTTGAATTGATAGGTTCATTACATTTTTATTTCTAAAATGGAAATGGCTCTAAAAATCATACATGGAAGCCAGGCAGAAAAATGGTGTGTGTGTGTGTGTGTGTATGAAATATCTGGAAAGGGAAAATCTGTAGAGACAGAAAGTTGATTAAGAGTTTCCTAGAGCAAGGGAGGGGCGGTAGGGAAAGATGGAGAGCGACTGCTAACAGGTGTGGGATGAAAGTGTTCCAAAATTGATTGTGGTGATCTTGTACAACTTCGTATGTATTAAAAGCCTTGAATTGTATACTCTAAAAGAATTGTATGGTATGTGCATCATATCTCAATAAAGCTATTAAAAAACATGATACATGATCCTTTGTAGAAAATAGCAATAGTACGAAACAAGATAAAGAAGGAAGTAAGAAGGACTTCACATCCCAGGTGTTCCTGTGTCAATGTAGAGGAACAACATTATTTTGAATGACTACTCAATAAACTTCATTGTGTAGATATACCATAACTTATTTACTTAATTTCCTAATAATGGACATTTTGGTTGATTTCATTAAGTGATGTTTCAAGTAAAGCCATTATATGTGTATTTTGTGTACTTACCTTTCATGATTAAGTCTAGAATAAAATTGTTGGGTCATAGATTAATTTTGATTCATATTTCTAAGTTGCCCTTTATTAATATGCCCTAGTTTGTCCTTCCCCAGAGATATATGATAGTGTCTGAATCAGCATACTCTTGTCAGTGCTGGATGTTATCAGTATTTTTAATCTTTGTTAATTAGGGGAAGTTAATGCTTTTTTATTTACTTTTTTTTGGTGTGTAGCTTGTTACCTGTCCTTTAAAATTTTTTAAAAATATTTGTTTCTCTTTCTTTTGGGATAACAATCTTTTTTTCTCTTTCATGTGTAAAATCTTTTTCTATTAAGAATATTTATTTTTTGTTTCTCATATAGGGTTAAAATATTTCACTCTTTATACTTCATATTTATATATGGTGTTATTTTTGTACTTTACAAAAGTTTTGAATTTTGTGTAGTTATATTTATTACTTAAAGTAGCCTTAGTACATTCTAAGATTATAAAATTATTTTATCATATTTTAAAATTATTTTAATGGTTTTATTTCTTATGTTTAAATTTTCAATTCATTTGTTATTTATTTTGTATAAGAAATGAATGAGAGATCTACTTCACCCTACTGTCATAAATTTTTATCGTTATCAAATGCTAAATTACCACATTTCCTTAAGCATGTCATTTTAGACTGGTTCCACTGGTAAATCTATTCTACTCCACTACTACACTGTTTTAATTATTGTGGTTTTAAATAATATATTTTAGTATTGATAGGCTAATTTCTCATATACTAAGGGTTTAAATTCTATACTGGATACAATGACTCTGTCAGAAACAGGTACTAATGGATTGTGCATGTGGGTGCTCGTTCTGAGGAGGGTGATCATAAGCCCAGTTTGCTTGGGACAGTGGCTTTGTATGCCTGTTATCCTGCCTTAATTACTTCTAACTCCCCTGTGTTAGATTTTTTATTGTTTCCGTATAAATTACTGGTTTTCAGGAACTACTATAAAGGACACAAAACCAAGGGGAAGGATGGGGTGGAGGGGTGGGGAGAAAATGCAGACAACTGTAATTGAATAACAATTAAAAATACTGTAATATATAATAATATTAAAATCAAAGTATTTCATGTAATAAAATTACTGCAAATTTAATAGTTTAAAACAATCCAATTAAAAAAAAATCTTATAAGCCTGTAGGTCAGAAGTCCAGTATGGAACTCACTAGGCTAAAATCAACTCGAACTGTTCATCATGTTTGTTGGCAAAATTGAATTCTTTGTGGTTGTAGGACCTACTTCTTCATTTTCTTGTTCCCTTTAAGCTGTAAGCCTTTACTAGTTTGCAGAGGAAGCTGCATCTTGGCTGATGGCCCCTCTTCTTCATTTTCAAAGCCCGCAGCAGCACGTTGAATTCTTATTTGAATGCCTTTAACCCTTCTCATAGCATCTTTCTTTCTGACTCCTGTGATTAGATTGAGCCCAAAGGATAATCTCTCCGTCCCAAGGTCCATAACATAATCACATCCTCGAAGTCCCTTTTGCCATGTCAGGTAACACACTCACAGGTTCTAGAGATTAAGACATGGGCATCTTTTGGGAAGTTGGTGCATTTTTTCTGCCTTCCACAGCTCCTTTTCACTTTAAGGAGTGTCCCAGTTTGGACAATAAATGATATGGTTATTCAATGTTTGGGTACCCAGATGAATTATTTAAATATGAACAAAAAATCAAAACTAAGGTTTCTGTCTCTCTCTTTTTCAAATTTGTGTTTCAGTTGTTTCATTTTCTGTTTCCTCTCTTGTTTACCTTTGACAGTTTTTCAAAGGTCATTTCCTTAATAGTTTTCTGGACTCACTTGATAGAAGCCAGAAAGGAGAGCGTATATGCCATTTCTTTCTTGGTCATTATTTATGGCAAAGGAGCCACATGTGTTTTTATAGTATGGTGGCTTACATCCTTTTCATTTTTGCCGTTGAAGTCTGCCACGTCCATGTTCCTCAGAGTTTAGTGACAAGGGGACAAGTGAGTCCTGAGGTGGTAGCACCTACATTTGTGCTACCACGTGGGCTTGACACTGTCCTTGAACTGTTACGTGGAAAGAGGAGGAATTAGACAGGCTCTTTTGCTCCCTCCACCTTTAGACTTCATCTTATAGTGGGCATTGCGTTCGTTTAAACAGATGATGGTTTCTTTTGGGGGGGGTATGTTTATGGAAATAATTTTACCAGTATAGCTGTGTGTTTTTTTTTTTTAATAAAGTAAGTACTTGAATGTTTTTATTTTACATTAGCTTAAAATACATTAACTGAAGAAAACAATTAAGTATTTTATGTGTACGTAAAGACCAAATTGCCATTTAAGACCACTCTTCAACTTAAATTTGTGGTCTGGAATTTTTCTCAAAGTACAAAATGTAATTTGTATTCAAATGGATTCATTTGTTCCTTGGGCAGTCTTAAAAAAGACCAATTTATGATTTTTAATCATATATCTTATTTTAATAAGCTAAGTACTTATTTGATACTCCCTAATTTGTATATACTTGTGTCCTTGATTTAACAGTGAGTTCATCAGATTTTAGATCTAGTAAGTAATGCCTAAGGGGAAACCAAGGCTACATATCTCTAAAGTGAGTTTCTTTCTTTTCAGTTTGCAATGCTGGTTTTACACTCCACTTGCCATCAGTGGAAATGTAGACAGCAGACACACCACATATTTATCATCCCCAAGTTCACTGTATCATACAGAAAAGTACATTAATATGCCATACAGAAAATCTAACACACATAAACAACCACTTAGCATTTTTAAGAACATATCTGACTTATTGATTAGCTTGCATATCTCTTAGTAGAATGAGCCACCCACGTAGAGTGCATATATTCACTCACTTATCAGAACAAGTGCTTCTTGTGCTGATGAATGAGCACATCTTCTCTTTATTTATCGTGGTGAAGATCGAGCCTTAGAAAGCTTTCCCCTTTCCAGTGGAATCCCTAAATCTTGACACAATTAAATTATTCCCAGGGTTCTTCAGATAAAGTGCACTCTGGAAAACAACTTTTTAAAACCTTACTATACGTTTACATTTATGCTTGGTTTTCTGAGTCTTTTTTCCTGAAATTTGTACTGTTATTCTCTGTGCTAGGTACAATGGTGGGTGGGTGGGTGGGGAGGGAGTGGGGCCTGTATATTCTTTCAGTTTTCCCTGTGAACTCTTTGTTCTTCTATAGTCTTCACCTGTAAATTATTCTGAAAATGGGCTGTGTGTTAGTTTTTAAAAATATGTATAGTACCTGTTACATTTTTCTCATTGAAATATATTCTTAAAATTAGGAGATACCAAAATATAACATCTAGTTTCCATAGATACTGACCTAAACCTTAGAAAATAGTGATAAGAAATAATATGAATATGAATACATAGGGGGAGTAGTGTCATTGATACAAAACATAAAGATCAGGTGAATATGCTTTTCCTTTAGTCTTTTAGGACATTTACTTTACATTTCATTCTAGAATTTTTCTTTTAGTGAAACAACACAGTAGCAAGTTATGTCTTAATAAGTCTTATAGGTTCCGAAGATACTTAGCTTACCCCTCTGGTTTGTATTCTAATATTTTCTACCTCTAAGACAAAAACAAAAACATTTAAAAATGATGCTTTCTTGCAGTATTTCCTAAGACCCTGACTGTTTAACAACCTTGGGCAAGGTTTTTTTGAGTGCTCACTCTGTGGACATTGTGTCCTTTTTTTCCTTGAGTCTTTCTGGACTGAAACTATGCAATAAAACCAGTCATTCCACTTCATTTTAATTTAGTTAATGTCCACAAATATATTTATAGAATTTATTTAATAGTATGGTATAATCTTCAGTCTTTGCTTTTTACTCTTTCCCTTTTTCAAGGTTTTAAACTACTATATCTTCATAGAGAACTCTAAAATCTATAGCTCTACATTTGACCTATTTTCATGTTTCATCTCGATTCCTACTGCTTTGAATATTTTGCTCCCCATCACAGCAAATGTCTGGAATTGAAAGCATCATTTTGCCCTTGACCTGTTCTTTCCAGCCAAATTCAGCCATTCTTAGCTTCTTTCCATTATCCTTCAGAGTCTTCATCACAGACCAAGAATTCACTGGCTTCTTCTCCTTTATCTACCATGTTTAATTAGTCAACATATAGTCTTAGTAATTTTTTGCTTCTGCCAGTTCCTTACCATTCCCAAAAGTCAGCCTCATTCACTCCTTTCAACTTTATTCCTGGAATACTTAAGAAATCTTTGCTGTCCTCATATCTAAAATACTTGATATCTTTGGTATCTTCCAGTCTGTCAGATTATTGTTAGATTAATCTTCCTAAAGAATTGCTTTTACTTTGTCACTCTCCTGCTTAGGAACCTTCAGTGCCATTTAGCCTTACCCTCTGCTGGTTAGTAACCACATTTTCCCATAACTGTCAAGATGCTCCCGGCATAACTGAGAATATTGCTACATTTGTACATCCTTTCTCATTTCACAGTATTGTGTATCTCTTCTCCTTTTTGCCTTATGATGTCTCTCTTTGCTCATCTAAAGCTTACATAACCTTTTCCCAACTTACAGCTCATGTTCTGCCCTCTCTCTAAAATTTCCCGACCAGTGCAGTCTACTGTGATCCCACCCTCTCCTGAGCTGCTGTTTCGCTTTGTCGCTACTCACAAGGCCCTTTCAGTTTGGTGCTTTGAGTTAGGTCTAGGTCCTGTATTGCTAACTGCATTTTCAGGGTCTAGAGGGCAGGACATATATATTTGCATTTCTCTTATGGGTTTAGTACAATTCATTATAAATCTCAGATGATAAATTAATCTTTGGTCACTCATTACTTCCACAAATATTAACTGATTACATTCAAGCACTATTAATAAATAGTTAAACAAAAGAGGCATGGATGCCACTTTCATGGAATTTACTTTCTAGAAGAAAGATAAATATTCTATAGCTAACTTGACAATACCTATATAAATAAAATTGAGTAATGTGGTTTGCTACTTTTTTGATGAGTGAAGAATCCAGAGAATTGCTTTCTTTTTTTCCTGTTGTTATTGGTGTGTAATTAAAAATAAATTTTGATAGAGTAAATTACTCTTGAAATCATAGGTTTTCAAATGGTAAAACTTAATTGTTTTCTTCTAAATGTATGTAATACCGATATGCTCTATGTCTGGGTAAATTCAGTAGACAAAATAATGGAAATAATGATTTATACATTTTTGACATTAAAACAGTTGTAGTAAATATCAGCTATGTGATGTGTAAACTGATGTGAAATAATTAAGTTAATGAAAATATTTTTAAGCAGAAGACTCCCTAAACTCAAAACTATTAGAACTTCTTAGAGGAATGGGGAGAAAATGCAGACAACTGTAACTGAATAACAGTAAAATTTTTTTAAAAATTTCAATAGTAAAGCTCTCTTTTATAGGAGAGTAATATTAGAATAAAATTAAATACATAATTAGATACATTATTATTTCAACTTCCAGTGTTTTTTTCCAGTGGCCTAAACAGCATCATGTATTTTATAGTGTATTTTACAAAACAAAACAAAACAAATTTCAGCTGAGTAAATTTGAGGATCTGATTGGCTTTATTCAGCAATTCATGATGGGTAGCTTCCCATCTAGCTATTAGAAAGGAACTCTAAAGAGCTTCAGAAAAGGAAAGTTTTTTAAAGGTAGAAAGGGGGTGGGGCAAGGAATCACAAACAAAATAAAGGATTATTTTAGACAAGCTCACCTTCCTTTGGGGGTAGGCAAGGGGTCTATCTAGGCAGATGACCTCCCTAGTACCGGCCAAGAAATTCCAGACTAACTGGTTAAGATTACATGCCTGGGAGACGTTGAAACTGCTTCCAGGTTATGTTTAAGTCTTGGTTTGCTAATTTGGGGTTTAGCACAAATGACTCCATTTTGGGCCTGTTTCCTTTTAACAATAGATAGGATTTTTTGACATCGTAATAACCATAGGAAGTTAATGTTGAAAGAATGGCAAAGTATGCAATGAAACAAAAAAAATGATTGTATTTGGAGATGTAATATCATAATTTACATAAATACTATAGGCAGGAACATTACGAATGTAAATATGCCTTCTCTATTCTCAGCCCTGTAATGCCATTCTTTGTCCAGTGGGAGATGAAGAGTGATGTTGAGACTGCTGTTTAACCTGTTATAACAGCTTAGAAAAATTAAATAATGTTGATGTAAATACGAGGAGGGAGAAGAGTATTTATCTCCATTAAATGACATAAAACGCCATGGAAAGAATTACAGGCTGGTGGGTGTGCATTAAGCAGTGAAACCCCCCAATTCAGGTTCTAATTACAAGCACAAGGACAATCGCCTCCCAAGCACTTAACTGTTGTGTATGTGTTTTCTTTAGTCAAAGTGTAATTCAAGTTCTTGGAGTGCTGAATATGGCTTTTATTTTTGTCACTTCCCTTTAGCGTATATATCAAAAAATTAAAAATACTTCCGATGGACTGTGATTTTGACAGATGTAAGTGGAATATTAAACCAAGTGCTGCAAAGATAATTCATTCCCATGATTGCTCTTGGTCTTTATTGAGTGCCTTACCTGCCTCCCACTATTAAAAAACTAATGTTTGAGAGTAGAAGTAAAATTATTTAAACATTTGAGCACAATTTACTTGCTGTGCTGTACTAAGGACATTAGTTTACGGCTTAGATTGTGAAACGAGGTATTAGTACTGGCATTAAGAGTATATTTGTTTAGGTTATTATGGTTTTTAAAAGTTATTTTGGTTATGGTCTCTGATATGTTGTCTTAAAAGTGACGTATTGCTTCTTTATTATCAATTTTGACATTTTTAAAAGAATATTCTCTGCATTTTCTATAGTACCTTTCAGTGATGATTTTGTCACGTGTTCTTCAGTTGTTGAAAGGTGTATAGTACAGAAACCTTGTTCTTAGAAGGTGAGTAGCTTTTAAGTGTAGAATAGCAGGGAAAGTTTTATAAATTATTTTTAAAATTTCATTTTTAGAAACATAAGTACAAAAAAAAAACCCCTTTGTAAACTTGTCACTTTTTTCTATAGGTTTTTATTTAGCTTTTAATAACTTGTAATTTAAGATCACAGTTATTAGGTGTATTTCTTCATTTTATATATTGCTCCCAGATGCTACAGTATTAGTTTTTATCACTGCATATTTTACGAAATGTCAGCCTTCTGTTGGCTGTTCACGCAGCATTGTTAGTGATCAAGACACAACATAAAGGAGAGGAGTCTAAACAGTTGGCTTATCTTTGTCCTTCACTGTGACAAAAATTCCATAAAATTACTTTATTATAAAACATCAAATAAAGGCATCATCTAACATGCAATGAAAAAATAAATGTCTTTGTTCTCCAGTGAAATAAAATTTAAAATGCTTAATATAGAGAAACCCAGTTCAAGAGAAATAATTTCTAATTTTGCTAAGTTTTCCTTGGTAAGGAATGAGGCTATTAGTCATTGGTAATTTTGTAAAACTTTGCTAAATGACAGTGCTATGCCCAGGAAGGGCCATCTAATTTTTGACAACACAATAGGTCATTCACTTTCAACTCTTAATTTTGTTACTCAAAGTATGTAAGTGGTTATTAGCTTTAGCATGTGTGTTGTTTAAGTTGTATGTGATCTAGTTTATTATTTTCTTGAATTGACTGACTCTGTTGTGTAAAATTTTATTACATGGATTTAAAAATCCTTTTTTCTTTAGTTCCATGATTTCAATATCAAGCTAAAAATATAGATTGGAAAAAATTATAAAAGCCTGAAAGAAAAATATGTAAGAATAAAACTCCTGAATGTTTTTATCAGCTGTTGTATATGCCCACCACGGCAGTTGGTTTAATCAATTTTATGTTTTGGGATGGCTTTATTAAAATGAGCTGCTGCTTTCAGTTAATCATTGAGAAAGATGTTGGCTGTATATGTGTCTTTTGGGGGGATGAGGGCAGGGCAATAATAGTTTCTTTTTGCAGCCTTGTAAGTCAGGCAGGTTGGGAGACAATTCCTGACCGCCATAGAAACCAATGTGTCCGTGTTGTTGGTATGGGCATTTGGGAAGAGAAGTAGAATGAGTATTTAGACTAAAAGGTGATTTTGTACATGCACTTCTATGGCTATCTGAAGAAAACTACTATTTCTAAAGAAAAATAATTATCAGCAGATAATAATGATTTTAGTATCTTCTTTTCACTGTATACAGTTTCTATTTTTACAAATGGATGAAAGCTTAATTGTATTCCTGCAGGAGAATTAGAGCTTTGAAAAGCAGTTGAAAGACATAGCCATTGGATATTTACAAGTTAGGGGCCTTGACTTTCTGTCTCGAGGTTTCTGAAACCCTCACGGGAACTGCGGCCCATAGTTCAGTAATAGTGGTGTTACCTGAGAGTCTGCTAGAAATGCAGAGTATTGGTCCCTTAACTACTAAATCAGGATCTGTCTTTTTATCACAATTCACACTCAACACTCAATTTAATTTTATGCACATTAAAATTTGAGAAGCATTGCTATAATGCTTTTCAGTCAAAATCTTTGATTTGCTCTCTATGTGTGTTTTGATTGTGGGAAGCTGATATTGGAGTTGCTCATCTGCATTTAAGAGTTAGAGGAGGCGATGGAAAATCACATCAGAATTTTAGTGGGACCCTAAAGTAGGCAGGTATTTGACCTATAACTTGCAGGATTTTGGTGCTTATAATTGCAATTAGAATCAGTGGCTACTTTGTATTTTATGTGTGAAGCTTTACTTGACCCTGCTAATGTGAAGCAAGTTGGTTCTTTTTGTTTTTAAATGTCTTATCACAGTCCAAATATTCTGATGTTTTCACTTAGGTATAATGTAGTCAGTGTTTCCAAAATATATTCCATGTATATTTTTCCCAGGGGATACTCCAAGTAAAAAGATCCCATGATCAAATAAGTTTGGAAAACACTGTATACTTCAATCTCCTCTAGGAGAATCACAGGATACATTGATTTATAGTAAATGATCTGGCAATTTGATGTAGCTTAATTCAATTTAGCATTTTCCAAATTTAGTTGACCATAGGGATGTTTTTTAAAGACCATTATTATCTTTTCCTTTAGCATATGCACAAACTAGCTTCTTTCCAGTTTTTTTTTATTTTTCTTAATCAAAATAAGAGATGAAGACAACTTTTGAAAGTGTTGTGATGTTATGCCACATAAACAGTACTTTCAGCATTGTAATTTAAATGCAAAAAGGTGTTATTGGTGCAGCCTTTGTATGCTGAAGAAGTTGAACATGGCTGACGTTTTCAGGGCTGGAATAACTGAGAAAGCATCTTTTAGGAAGTAAACATTGGTAGATTCCAGTCAGATTTGGTAGATAAATGAAGGGGAAGGGAATTGAGCGTGGCTCATGTTTGCTAGAATGAGGAAAACCATGAGCAATGGAAGAAGGTAAACATTTCAGTTCAATAAATGTTTACCGAAATCCCTAATATAAAATAGGCTCTGTTCTTAGCCTTGGACGTACAATATTGAGAATGATACAGTTCTTTCCTCTAGTTGTTTTATTGGAGTGAGCATAGTACATCCTGGTCAGTGTATGAGACTCAGAAGCCAGATCATAGGATTTTCTCTGGGGATTTGTAAAAAATAAAGTTGGCCAGAGTACTATATGCTGGAGCACCAGAGATAGGATGCAACTGTAGTGATAGGGGCCTGCAGTTACGGGAAGAAGAGGAAAGGCGATTTCGAAAGGTAAGCTAGGGGACTTGGCTTTGGGTGGTGGACATACAATATAATATACAGGTGATGTATTATAGAATTGTACAGTTGAAACCTATATACTTTTATTAACCAATGTCACCTCAATAAATTCAATTAAAAAAAACAAAAAAAGGTAAGCTAGGGAAGACCAGACAACCTTGGCAATCCTAGAGCTAAGGGTGTGGCTAAATCTAGTGTCTGAAATATGCAATATATTGTGATAATTAAAACAAATGTTAGATTCTGGACTAAGACAGGCTGGGCTCACCTCCTGATTATTTCTCATTATGAGGCCTCACTCTATTCAATTGTAACATGGGAATAATATGGTAGGAAAAATAGTAAACAACAACAACGAACCCCAAATTTCTAACTAGGAATAATTTGAAACTTATGAAAGAGTACTAAAGAGTAAGACATCTTTCCTCACTTTCTCCACTGTTAACATTTTATCCCTTTAGTTTTATCACTTGGACACTTCCCCTGCACCCTTCAACACTGCACAAATACACACACTCACACACAGTTGTTTTTCCGAACCATTTGAACAGAGATTGCATTTATCTCTTCTTAAGAGTAGGGATATTCTCTTAATTTTAGTACAGTGATGAGCTTCAGCAAATTCAACATTTGATATAATACTTATATCTAATTGGTCATCCATATTCCAAAATTGTCAGGTGAACCAATAATATTCTTTATAGGATTTTCCCCCTTCAGTAAGAATCCAGTCTAGGATCATGTACTACATTTAGTTGTCATATCTTTTTAACCTTCATTAATTTATGGCATTGGCATTTCTGAATAATGCAGTGCCCCATTTGTCTCGTCTCTCTGTCTGTAATTCCTCTTTTGGGATTGTTTGCTGTATCTTCACGACTAGATTTAGGTTATGTATTTTAACCATGAATACTACACGAATGATGTCATGTCTTTCTCAGGACATCACATCTGGAGGCATGTTGGTGATGTTAATTTCCATCATTCGGTCAGTGTGTTGTCAAATTTCTCCATTGTCATGTTACATTTTTTCTCTTGCAACCCGTAAGCAGTCTGTGGGGAAACACTTTAAGATCATACAAATATCCTGCTCCTCATCAAAATTTCCACCTAGATTCAGCATCAGTTAGTGATTCTTGCCTGGTACAGTTTTTCTGTAGTGGTTGCAAACTGCTGATTTTTTCATTCCAGCCTTCCTCTCAGTCGCCAGCATTCTACTATAAGAGAAAACCGTCCTCGCTGACTCATTGATTGATTTACTTACTCACTCAGTCATTCATTATTGGTGTGCGCTTATGGATATCTGTTCTTTTTGATAACTCATTGCTATACTTTCTTGGTGCCCAGATTGTCCAGTTTTGGTTAGTCGTAGTACATGGCATTGCCCCATCACATTTTTTTAGTGTTTTCTTTCTTTCTGCCAAAACAAATTGTTACAGGCTTATTTTTGATCAATGTGCCCCAGCTCTGGGCAGCCATTTCTCTGAAGAGCTCTGACTGTTTGTAGTTTGGGAATGGTATTAGAGATGAAGATGTGGGCACTAGTGTGCTCACTGCTGCTGGATTGTGCTCCTCACTATGAGATCTTTGCTTTTAGGCCCTTTTAGAGGACAGAGTCAGGGAATATAGGCATATTTATACACACACACACACACCCACACACCCCTACATCGATACATAAATGTATACATACATGCATACTGATAAACATACACATTTCAGTAATCATTATTTCACACCAGCATCTCTATTCTAATCCATCTCCACAGGTTTCTCGTCTTTCAGCTTTCCATATTTATATGTCCCTTCTTTCACAGTGAGAACATTGGCTTTCAACAGCATCAACACAGTATTTGTTCAACTCAGTAATACATCTAAAATAGTTTCAGAATTGGTTCATGTTACCACTACAACAAACAAGTCTTCCAAAAAGACTTTAAGATTTGTTCCAAGTTCTCCCTCCTTACCCCACTTGATTCTGTGAGTATATATAGTCAAGTGTGGTACTCATAATTACTTGGATTGCTTCTTTCTTTTTTATCTTTTAAGTGTGGATGTGGCATTAATTTGAAATACAGTCGAATTCACTCCTTTTAGTTTTCTTTCAGTTTCTGTGTTTTCCTCTTCTTTCATATCTTTGCTGATTTAATTTTTTTGAATATGTAGAAAATGATCATTTACTTTCCCAAAAAGTAAAATTGTATGAAAAGGTATATCAGGAAAAGTGTCACCCCATCTCTCCTCTTCTACCCCATCCTTTATAGGCAATCAGCTTTATTGTTTTACACTTCATCCTTTTATCAAGGTAATCAGATAAATTTTCTTACTTTTTTCTTGTTTCCTCTGTCTTAGGAAAGGTAGCATGCTATATATGTTCTTTTGCAATTTACATATTTTTCATTTGTCAGTATCTCTTAGAAATCATTCTCTATCAGCTTACAGAGATCTTTCTCATTTATTTCTGCAGATGTTTACTACTTTATTGTGTGTATGTACTATGGGTTATTCAACTGATGTCTTATGCTTGGGCATTTAAATAGTTTGCAATATTTTGCAATTGCAAATAAGGCTATGATATATAACCTCATGCATCTGTATTTTCATATTGTTACAGGTTTATCTTCAGGGTAAATTCCTAGAAGTGGGATTGCTGGTTAAGAGGGTAAATGCTTATGTAGTTTTATAGATATTGCTCAGTTTCCCAGCATGGGGTTGTATCATTTTGCATTTGCACTAGTAATGTATGGGAGTGCCTGTTTCCAGACAGCCTTGCCAGCAGCATACCACGAAACTTTGAATTTTTTTGATAGATGAGAAATGGTATCTCAGTGTACATTTATTTTTTATTTTTAAAACTTTTTTCACTTTTTTTTATTGTTATTCAAGTACAGTTGTCTCCATTTCCCCCCACGACTCCCCCACCCCAGACATCCCCACTTCCCACCTTTGATCCTACCCCCCTTTGGCTTTGTCCATGTGTCCTTTATACATTTAATTTGCATTCATCCTATTATAAGTGGAGTCTAATGTCTTTTTGTATGTTTAAGAGCCACTTTCTGTGGGATGTTTGATCTTTTTTCCCCCTCAGTATTCAAAGTTTTGTGGCGGTGGTGGCCATTTATCACTGATACATACTGCAAACGTTTTCTCCCGGTCTGTCATCTGTCTTTTGATTTTCCTAGTGTTGCTTTTTTGTCATGTAATGGTTTTGTATTTGGATTTGAGTTCTAGACAAAAATTGTTTTCTTTTATAAATTCCCAAGTTATAGGAAGAATTCAATGATTTTCTTTGGTACTTGTATAGTTTCATTATTTACATTTAAATTTCCAATCCATTTGGAGTTTATTGTTTTATATGGTGTGAGAAAGACATCAGATTTAATCTTTTTTTCCCTTCCCAAATGTGTATTCATTTGTTAAAAAGACCATCCTGTACTAATGTTTTGTGATACCAGTTTAACAGCTAAATCTTTTTCTGGAATTTCTGTTCCATTTCACTCGTCTGTCTATTCATACAGTAATACCACACTGTTTAATTATAGTGGCTCTGTATAGACATGTTTTCATGTCTATAGTATGTTTCAGTGATGTTTTCCCTCCATATGTAATTTTTTTCAGCTTTTCTGAACTCTCTTTTTCAGTATCAAATTGTCTAACTCCACACAAAAAATCTCATTAATATTTATTGGACTCAAATTAAATTTGTAAAATTATGATATATTGATATTGATCTGTCCTTACCAAGGAGAAGGTTTTATTTGTTTTTGTTTTTGTTTTTAGCCACCCAGGCCTATTTTTATGTCTTTTAAGAGTATATATTTCTTTCTGTGCTCTGAGTAGGTTTTGAAAAATTTCTATTTATTCCAAAGTATTTAATTTTTTATTACTATTTTAAATGGGACTTCCTCATCCCTTATGTATGTATCTATCTGTGTTTGATTGTGTACCTGAGTTCTACTGACTTTCGCATGTTCACTTACATCTTGCTACCTTTCTGGATTCTTTTGTTTTTTGAGCATTAGCATTTATTTTCTAGGATTTTCCAGGTATTGTATCAGGTCACCCACAAATAGTTTTATTTATTCTTTTCCAGTTCTTCTGCCTATAGTTTTTTTCCTCTAATAATTTTGATTTTTCTTTTCCAGTTCTTAATTTTTACATTTCTAATGGTTTTCTCTAGCCTGATTTCATTGATGAATATGTCCAAAAAAAAAAAAAGTGGCAGTGGGCATAGTGGGTATTCTTGCCTTATTCCTGACCTTAGTAGGAATGAGAAATGCCACATTGAGAGCTATCAGTGGGAGAAAAGATAGAAGTACATGAGAGGATGCTATTTGAAGTACTTTACAGACATTATGGTATTAGCATGTATAATTCTCTATAATACTTCTTTTCCCTTTCATAGCCAAATTTTTTGAGGTTGTTGTCTTTACCTGTCAGCATTTCACCTTCATTTCCTTACCTCCTACTCGAACTTCTCAACTCCTCTCCGGTTTCTCCATTGTGAAATAAGGCCACCATTTGAGACATCTGTGCTATTAAAACTAAGGGACTTTTTTCCCATCTTTATCCTACTTTCATACTTTTCTTCTCAGTATCATTCAACATTGTAGGCCTTGCCTTCTTTTAAATGCACTTTCCCCCCATAGCTTCTAAAAAATCACATTCTTCTGGATATTCCTTTTCAGTCTTCTAGTTCTCTCTCTACTTGCCTTCTAACAGCATGTTTTAGGCCTTTAAAAAATTCTCTTCTGTTTTCCTGGTGAACTCTATATTGACTTTCTAAGCAAACCTGTGGCTTAAATGATCATCTATATTACAGTTATTCTAAGAGTAACATCTCTAGTCTACGTCTTCTGAGATTAAGATCTACATGTCAAACTGCCTATCTGGTATCCATTTCCATTTTGAAATGTCTGCGTCACTTCACAATAGAAGTTCAACCCTTCCTCTCAAATGCCTCAGTTTTATTTAAGTGACTGATATCGTCATATATCTCATTTTATATGCTACAAATCTGAACACTGTTCTTGATTCTTCTTTTTACTTCATCATCTTCATCCACTGCATTGTCAGGTTCTGTTCGCTTTCTCTCTCCACTCCCTCCAGTTTTCTCTAGTTTGAAGGAAAGAGAGACCCTGCAATCCAGAAGACACATCATGAGTAAAGAAGAGAGGTGCTGCATTTGGTAGGATATGTAAAGTGGAGGCATACAACTAAGAGTAGATGTAACCTTGCAGCTCCTTTGCCAAGGATACTGATTGCAAGAATAAGGAGTTTGAATGGTCACTTGTTGCTTAGGTAAATGAGATGATCAGATTCTTTTGCAGTACTTAGTAAAGTTTGCAAAAAGAAAAAAAAAAGAGAAGGTACTGCAAATAGGGGACTAGTCAGGAAGCTAGCCCTTGTTTCAGCTTTGTTAAGAGGTATTAAGTACTTATGTTAGTGAATAACATTGGAGGATAAAAAGAGATAAATTCAATGTCACACTGTTATTCATTATGTTACAGGAACAGTGTGGATCTGAAGGTACAAAAAAAAATTATTGAAGATTGCAAGATTCCCTTAGAAAGAGATACAAGTGGAGTAGAAATTTTGGGGAAAGATACTGAGTTCCACGTTTGATATATTGCTTATAAGGTGCAGCTATGGACTTATCAGGTGGAGACATTTAGGGAATGATTGGAGACAGTGAGTAGATGCTAGCTCCATCTGATAGTGTAGGAAGTCTCCAGAGCAGTGTTGAGAAGTCATTTGAGGCAACATCCATCCAACTGGCAGTGTCTACTTTGGGTGTTACGTACATGCGACCATGGTCTAGTGCTTGGGGTCCAGGCCAGGACTAGAGACATAAAGACAGAGGATGATGGTTGAATGAGACTGCTAAGCCAAAAAAAAAAAGAAAGAAAGAAAAAGGAAGGGCCGTGGTGGTGGTGGTGGAATAAAATGATAAAGGAATCAGCCAAAGATAGATCTAGAAGAACTTTTGCATGTTAATGAGGTGGCAGCATCAGAAAAAGGGTCAGAACTGATGGATGGGGCTATTGGGAAAAAGTTATAGAAACAAAGGAAAGAATTTCAGGAAGGACATCCTGGTTCTTAGGGCTACAGGGAGAAACCAGGGAGTACAAAGACTTGGGAAGGGACATTACATTTGGATCATGGAGAGAACAATTTCAGGAATTTAAAAAGACAGGAGATAGATAAAAAGGGATTTATATTTTTGTAAAGATAATGTTGCTGAAAAATGTCTCCTAAGAAATTGAGAATAGTTTTTGAAAAGTTAAACAATTAACTAGTCAAGTGATACTGGTGTTTTGCTAGACTTCAAAAAAGCTTGTAAAATGTGAAATAACTAAGTCATAATTTCAAAAATTCATCATGGATTAGAAAGCGATTTAGAAATAGGAAATGAAAGCCATGGCTAAATAGGCCATCCTAACTGGAGTCAGTGGGAACCCTCTGGAATCATGTAGTAAAACATTCCAGGTTTTCGCACGGTACTTAGGTCTAGGAAGCAAAATGCTGGTGAAGCGCAAATAGTGAGGAGTAAGTGCAGGAAGGCAGCATGGCTGTTCAGGGACCTGGCAGAGTGCTCTTATTTTTGGCAGTTGCAAAGTGATACTTCAAGTAAATTGGGCTCTCTTTTCCTAAGAAGAATGAGTTGTGACTCACTTATTCTCATATAGAAAAGAAACTACAGGGCATACTGGAGACATTTTAGAGTATACCTAGAGATACTGGCCCACTCTGATAATCTGGCCCAAATGGGCAAAAAAAAAGGGGGGGTGGGGGATATTTTAATTACAGAAGCAATCTGATATAAGAAGAGAATGTAATAAAAATGCCGCAGATCTGAGGGGAGGGCACATTATCCCACTGCTACCAAACCTTAGCACTTAATAAATGTGTAGTTCTGGTTGGTGACTCTTAATGAAGACTTAACTGTAGAAGATACAAAAGAGAAAAGAGATAGTCATGCACAGATCAGGGAAAGTAGACATACTAAGTCAAAATTGGAACCCTTATTTTTGTGTAGATGGAGCAAACTTTCTGAATGTTCTTATTAAATCTAATAAAGTGTGTATAGATCCTCTTGGATGTCTTAAGTTGATTATCATATCTCTAAGTATGACTTTATTTCTTCCCTTTTAAAATTAGTCTGCCTTTTATTTTATTTTTATCTTACTACACTCTCTTGAAGTTTTAGTACAATCTTGAATAAAAGTTATAGTGGGCGTCTGTGTCTTACTCTTTTTTAAATGGTAATGCTTCCGATGTCTCATCATTATGTATTATATTTGGTATCAATTTTTGGAAAGTTTCATTTCATTCATGTTATCACTTTAAGGTAGTTTTCTTTTTTTTAATAGTTGAAGTTTGTTTTTAATTTTTAAAATCATGAATGGTGTTGAATAATATATAGTATTTAACATAATGGGTTGCATAATATATAACAAAATCTTTAGTAAACTTCATAAATAAAAAGATGGTTAGTCTCTTCCCCAAGAAATGAGCAGTCATTTTTCTCCTGGATGCTGTAAGTTCTGTTCTCAGTCCTGTAGGCTGTGGTACTGATTGCAGCTCTTTAGCAATCAGCAGGGATGAAACCAGGGACTAAGAGGGTCAGCTATGAATTTGCAAATGTACTCTGGGTTTTTTTTTTTTTCTATTTTTCCTTTAAGCTCAACGTTGATTTCTTTTCCTTCATAATCTCTGATAACTACAGGTTTCAGATATAAAAAAACATTTATAGTTAGATACAGGTATATTAAGTTGTTAATTAAAATGAGTACAGAAAGATGGATAATGTGGATTCAAATTTATATAGAGTTTCACATAAAAGTATATGTCATGTTGGAGGGAGGCTATAAGGCACCATAGCTCAATATGTAAAATTTTAAATTGGATTAAATTTGTATTCCATTTATATTCACTACCATATGTGGATTTTTTAAATAGTGCACACTAGATGTTATTGAGAAAATATTTTAAATTGTAGTTGTATTAACAGGTTATAATTATCTCAATCTAATGGTAATCTTTTAACTTTCTTGCAAATAATGACGGTTTAAAAAATTGCTACTTTAATAAATAATTACTTGGCTTTTTAGATGACTTCTCTTCCCTGAGATACTACCTGTATATTACTTCCCAAAAAGATGTTCTGGAAGATGCCTGGTTTAATTTTAATAGCAATAGCAGTTTTTCCATGGTTAATCTTTCAGTAAAATTGAATTAACTGTTGGAGGGGAATTTGATTAAGCTATTTCTTCCTAGTTTTTCCCTCTTCTTTAATATGTTCTACAGCGTAGGGAGAGTAGGGATTAGCTGTTTTATCTGAAGCTATGGGTGTGTATCAAGATCTTTCTTCAGGGCCGGTGTTATGATTTAGCTCATTTTGGGTTATTTTTGATTGTTGGTTTTGCTCAGTGTAGAAATGACCTGTTTGTTAAAGTGTATGCTTTATTTTAACAAAGATTTTTAAAATGTTTAACAAAGATTTTATAAGTTTTAAAAACTTATAAAAGTTTACTGTTATAAAGTGCTGTATTTGATTTCTCTTCTGCAGAGTAGTCTGTCAGATTTAATTATATTAAACATTTCTTATGCTAATTATTTTATTTCAGTTGTGTATTCCAAAAATCATTATATAATAATTTTCATACAAATTAATAATTACTAATCATAATTTTCCTTATTAAAATAATGTATGAGTCCTTTATTTTGCTTTAGTATTAATTATAATATTCTTATGTCCCATATATCATAGCCATAAAACTTTGAGTGAAATAATAGAATAAAAGTACTTGATGAAAATTAGACCGACCCTACTTGGGGAGGGACAGGGAAGAGGGCTATAGGGAATTGATGGAGTAAAGAACCTATTTTTCTTGTGTTCTAGTCCAGCAGTTTTCCACCTTTTTGACCTCATGGCATACATAAACTAATTACTTAAATTTTGCATCACACCAAAAAATACAGTTTTGCCAATCTGACCAAAAAATAGGTATAATTTTGATCATTCACACTGATGGCTATTGTTGTGTTGGCTGTTGTCATTTTTTTATTTGACAATCTAAAGGAAAAGAGGTCAGTGCCTCTGATTAAATAGTCAGGTATTGCATGTTTGAAAAATTCTTGCGGCACACTGGTTGAAAATTGCTCTTCTATTCTATCACAGTTTAGAAGAGGGAGACTAACAAGATAAGTGTGCCTAGAACTACAGAGCGGGTTCATATGACATCATTTTTTTTAGACTGTAATATAGTAGGCAACAGTAATTTGGTGAATGATCTTTGTGAGAAAAGTCTACTCAGTATCGTGGAAACATTTATTATTGCACATAGCATAGATATATTTATGTGTTGCATTACTGCATGTTAATAAAGTCCCTTTTTTTTCCTTAGCTCATAGAGCTAAGGAAAACTTTACAAGATTTGTCTGTTGCTATTGATCATGTTAATATTTACTGTTATACCTCCCCAAAATGAAGCACGCTTTCCTGATCATTAAATCACAGAAGTTGATCAAAATGAACCCCCACGGATGAGGAAATTTGTTTCCTACATGATCAAATTTTCTGTTTACTAAAAAATATTCTTTTCCTTTTTTAAGACATTTGGTCCTGTTTTTTTGTGCCCAGACTCTTCTGAACATAATTTAACATCTGTGGGATGATTAAAATGGTACTTTAAGTTCAAAAGTCAGAAGAGTTGAGCAGAATTCTAGTTGTTAAAAATGCCAGGTAAACTAGACAACTCTAGTACATGTAGTTCAATATATTACTTATAATTGGGTTCAAAATATCAGGTTAATGAATCACTTGTTCATACGAAGACGTCCTGGTGCTGTTAGTGTGAAGCTGGGAAGGCCAGCCCAGAGGCTCCGCTGCTTTGTGAAGAGTTTTCGCTCCAGTGAGAGGTTTTCTGCTTAAGAAGAAAGATTATTCCAGAAGACAACTTTACCAATCTAAAGATGGTTGTTTTGGGCATGTGGAAGCTCCAGACTAATTTGAACTTAAAATATCATGACTCTTAGCAATTAATAAAATAACATTGTATGAAGTTTTTTCTAAGCATCAAATCTTGCCTAAATACTCCTCATAATAGACTACGAAGGGTTGAAACAGACTAATCATATTCAAAAAGAAAATACACCACACTGTTTTTTTAAGTTTATTCTTTTAATTCTCATACTTGACAACTAAAATGATTTGCCAGTCTATTTCCTGAAAATAATTGATACATAATGTATTCTGGGTCGAATCTCAATACCATATTGAGCTTTGTTTTTTGGTCAACGTTATTCCTTTGTTTCAAGAGGTAGGAGTGACTTAATCTGAAACTTAGTGCCCCATTTGCAACATGGTTTGACTGAGAAACTTGGTTAGGTGGTAAAACAAGTCTAGCCCTCTGGAGAGAGTGACAAGCTCTTTGTAAGGAAAATCTGGAATTGCCTGCAGGAAGTACTTTAATAAGCTCTTTGGAACTCTTTCCAATTGGTTATATCGACTTTGGGGATGAGGTGGAGATAGGCCACAGATCTGACTTTTCTAGTTTTGCTCTCGATTATTCTTAGTATGGTAATTTTATATTTAGGAATTTCTTCTGGGATTTTTCTATATTCATTGCACATCTATACAGATGAAGCTCGGGACATATTTTGGTTTTGTCCAGACAGCTTGCACACTGGCTTTAGGGATATTTGAGAAGCAATGCCATTAAAAAAGTCTGATTCTCATCTGTATATGTATATATGTGTGTATGGTCTATCAAGGATAATAAGCAGAAAACTATCTAGGAATTAGTGTAAAATTTTAATCTTAAATTAATGTCTGTCACACTGACTGAAATACAGAGTTTGGCTAAGTATATTTTCAGAGAGAACTTTTTTCAGAATGAAAGTAAGTGAAGAGAAAATTGATGTCCGAGCTCCGTGAATCACAGATTTCAATGTTATTAGCCCGTGGTTCATGGTTATGGGGGACACAAACTTCACTTTCAAGGGTAGGTTTCCAGGATACTCCAGTGGGATGGAGATAAAGAAATCACTTTAATTTACCACGTGACTTTGACTCACATTACTCATAGGTATACTGGAAGGCACTGTGATGTTGGGTAAAGGAAATGGCTCTTGAAGTCTCAGAGACTAGAGTTTAAATATCAGTGATTAGCTGGATGGTATTAAATATGTTTATTAAATATGTTTAATTAACAATGCCTATATTTCTTCATCTGTGCAAGTGGGAATAATAATAAGACTTTTCTATAGATCTATTACCGGGAAGTAAATAAAATGACATTTCCTAAACAACACAAAGACAAGCCTTACTTTTAAGACATCCTCTACCCATCCTCCCTGCCACCCTAAGTATCATAGTAGGAAGTATCAATTCCTAAGTATCACCAGGAACTGCTCAGAAGGACAGTTGTGAGTTTGAAAGTATATTTTACATGTTGATCTTTAGGACACTTCTGAATGTCTTCAGTGAGCTAAAGGAGTATTTCAACAAGCATTTAGGCCATCGTTTAAAAAAGCTGCAACAATTTTAGACTAGGTAACCTAGACTTTAGAGCTTTATTTTTCCTTCCACAGCTATTGCTCTGGTGGATGGCCTAGTGTTCACTCAACTTAGGCAGTGAGTGGTCCAGTCCAGAGGACTGGGAAGGATGTACTACCGAGTAGGGTTACCAGCCTTTCTAAAGGTTTCAGCAGCCTTACTGAAATTTGTCCTTGCAGGAGCCTGGCCATTAACCATACGTTTACTGTCGCCTCTCCCTTCTGTTCAGTTGGATGAGAGAAATAACTGTAAGACAAACACAAAAGACTTCAAGGCCCATTTCTTAAAAGTCTGACTTGGTGTGTTTTTGTGTGGGGTTTTTTTTTTTAAATCTTAAGAATCAGGTGCATTATTTGGACTTTGCCTTTAGAGAGTAATCAATTGCTTCAGAGTTATTGGTGAATTTCTAATATCCAAAATAAAAAAACACATTAATTTTTAAAAACAATTTTATTACCCATTTTGGTTATAAAACCAAAAGTTTTGGTATACTGTATTTATCTTATTTATGATTTTCTTCTTTTCATTTCACCAATTTATAGTCTTTTAACCTCAGAGAGCATTTTTCTTGTGAGACTTTGAATATACTTACTTTTATGCATCTTATTGCAGTATGAAACCAGAGTAATAATTTTGCTTGTAATCTTTAAATATTTCAAAAATGTTTTTGAAGAATACATTTAAGAAGTTATCGTTCTGAGTAGCAAAAGAACGGCATTAGTAATGTGAATTAATTCACTGCTGTTTTATTGACTCAGTAGACTGAAAGCAGTGACGCACGTGTGATCTTCCTGTATTTATTTTGCGGGGGTGTTAGTTTCTTGTCATTTTTTTGACCCACATCTCCCACTCCCCATCAGCTTGTTTTCTATATCTGTGGGTCTGTTTCTGTTTTGTTTATTCATTTTTTTAGATTCCACATCTATGTGAAACACGCAGTATTTGTCTTTGTATGACTTATTTCACTTAGCATAATGCCCTGTAGACTCACCTGTTCACTGTCGATGGGCACCTAGGTTACTTCCACATCTTAGTTCTTGCAGATAATGCTGCAGTGAACACAGGGGTGCATGTAACTTTTCTAATTAGTGTTTTTGTTTTCTTCAGGTAAACAAGCAACTCAGTGGAATTGACTGGGTCATTTGGCAGGTCTTTTTTTTTTTTTTTTCTTTTTGAGGAATCTTCATATTCTCCATGGTGGCAGCACCAAATTCCAATCCAGCCCACCAGTGGTTGCCTTTTCTGCACATCTGCACTGGTACTTGCTATTTGTTGGTTATCTGATGCTAGCCATTCTGACAAGTGTGAAGTGATACCTCATTGTGGTTTTAATTTGCATTTTCCTGATGACTAGTAATGTTGAACATCTTTTCATATATTTGTTGCCACGTGTATGTCCTCTTTGGAGAAATGTTTCTCCAGTTTCTCTGCCCATAGTTTAATTTTTTTTTCTTTTGGTGTTAATTGAGTATAAGTATCAAATCTAAACAAGTAGCTTAGTGCAAAGTTTAATATTCAGCTGGATTGTTTGTATGTATAAATAGCTCAAAGTGAGATGTATGAATCATTGGAAACTATTGAAAGAGCCAATAGACATATGAAAAGATGTTCAGTGTCAGTAATCATCAGAGAAATGCAAATTAAAACCACCATGAGATACCATCTCACACCTGTCAGAATGGCTAGCATCAGTAAATCAACAAACAAGTGTTGGTGAGGATGTGGAAAAAGGGCAACACTTTTGCACTGCTGGTGGGAATACGGACTGGTACAGCCACTGTGGAAAGCAGTGTGGAGATGCCTCAAAACAATTAAAAATGAATCTGCCTTTTGACCCAACATCCCACTTCTGGGAATATATCCGAAGGACCCCAAAACACTAATTGAAAAGAACATAAGCACCCCTATGTTCATTGCAGCATTATTTACAATCACCAAAAGGTAGAGGCAGTCCAAGTGTCCACCAATAGATGAGTGGATAAAACAACGATGGGACATTTATACAATGGAATACTACTCAGCTGTTATAAAAAAAAAAAACATTGCTTAAGGTGTTAATTGAGTGTTAGCATCATAGGTGGAATCACAGGTGGAATCTAATGAACAAACTGAACTAAGAAGCAAAACAGAGACAGACTTATAGATGGAGAGCAGATAATAGCTAGTGGGGGAAGGTTTAGGGGTGGAGGGATTGAGCAAAAAGGAAAAAGGACTCATGGACAACAGTGTGGTGATTGCTGGCGGAAGAGGGTTTAATGGGACTAGATAGTAATGGAAAAAATACAATAAAGATTAAATTTAAAAAATAAAAAAGAATACTGAATTGGAGATATTTCTAGGCTTGCAGTAGTGTTGTTTAGAAATAAGGAGACTTTCTGAAATGAAGTGAAGTCTCAAATACTTGAGGAATTAGTGGTGAGATTTGTTTTCTAAAGTTTAGTCAGTGAATTCAAATGACTTAATGTTATAGAAGTTAGCAAAATTAAAGTTTGAGATTGTTCATTTCCTTCTTTTATCCTTTAGAGGGGTATAGGATACTGAGGTAGGTATATATTTGAAGTGATACAGTATACAGTTTTTCTCTTAACCTTTGTTCTTACCACTTTCTCCTCCTGCCTTTTTGTTACTCTTTTCATGGCATAAAATGTGCCTAACTCCTAGATTAGACAATTTGGGAATTTATTAAACTTATTTTTCTTCCATTTGTATGTGTCGCTATCACCATTTTTCTCATGTTCTTTTGTCTCTCAATTTCTCATTTTCATAGCTACTATACTAGTTTGTTTCTCAGTACTCTATACCTCCAATGAAGTTATCTTTCTAAAATGCTAAGTACCCAGTAAGTGATTCAGCCACTTTTCTATGCTGCTAATGATTACCAACATTATCCAGTTTAGATTTCCTTTATTTCTTTTTGAGAAGCACATAATAGGCAGCGAGATTAATAAAGGAACAGTAGTTTGGTGGTAAAGTAAGTGATGGAGAAGTCATGAACTACAAAGTAGAAAAAATAGATCTTAAATATTTGAGTCCTTTGAATAGCTAACTTATTATCTGTTCTCTCTCTGGTTTTAATTAGTTTTGTCCATGTCTGTTTTCAGAGACCTAAAGTTTCCTCAGAGTTCTACAATAACTTGGGACAGTGACTACTTTTCATAGATTTCCCTCCATTGCAGTCAAGTATGGTTTGAGTTTTTCTTTTTGCACAGTTCGAGCCAGATAAATTACAGTGTTTATTGGACAAAAGGTGACAGACAGGTGATACTACTAAAAGCCAATAAATTAAAAAAAGGAACTCTGAAACAAATGGAATAACATAAGGAGTAGTAGTTAATAAGATGTTAAATAATTTAATAAGTCTGGAACTTAACATTTAGAATACAAAATAAAATTATGGACAGTGCTTACAGTTCCAGCCTGTTTTATCTAAAATAATTACCTCAAAAATCTTATTTGTTTTCATTCTAGTTACAGGAGCATCCTTAAAAGAAGGGAATACTTTAATTACAAATAATGCTGTGTTCTTATTGTCCTATGCAGGATGTCTCCCTTGAAAAGTCCCATGCCTTATATCTGCCACAGGAAATGGACAAAGACTTTCTCAGTCTTAAGGGAATTTTCCATCTCTTGGAGTCAGATTGAATCTGCGTTTTGTTTACAGAAACCAGAGTTCCTGGAATTTTCTAACTTGTCGTAGGCATTTAGGCTGGTCTTTAAGATTGGAATGAAACTCAGGTGCTCAAAGCAACGCTCAGAATTGACCAAATGTATTTTGGTTCATTTAAACAGAGGTGTCGGGGGGGGGGGGGGGGGGCGGGGCTTTAACGCAGCCCTCCCCCCATCTGCCACGGATGAAGAATAAGTCTACCAAGACATGATCTGCTTGGGGAGGAGAAGTGGCCGATCTCTCAAAGGAGAAGGGCCCAGAGCCTTTCCCTCCTTGGGCTTTTATTAGGTTCATTCGCATAGGAATGCAGATAAAGCTCATCAATCATTGTCAGCCAGTAAGGGTGTGGGCCATAAAACTTTAGGCGCCAGACTCATCTCAGGTCTGGACCCTTATCTTTTAAGCTGAGGGTACAAATTAAGTAGGTTTCACAGCAATGTACATATTTTTTCTTAGGCCTGATTCCCCAGGTAATCCGCCCCTCCCAGCACAGGACTGCACCACCTCTGTTATCGCTTCAGGTTTAAGTCAGACAGGGAAGTAAAGCAGCCAAGAGATTAGGAGACTTCTTGCAGACTGAATGAGGACTCAGGCTATTTCAAAGCTGAGGGGCAAGGGTCCATCACCCCCTTTTGCCACAGCCCCCTGAGTCCTTCCCTGCGAACTTATCCCTGGTGACCAGAGCCTGTCTTAGGTTGATCCTCCCTTGAGGATTCTTACCCGTCATTGGCTAACTGGCCAAGCTCAGGGCCAAGCAGGGTGAAGTGGGCAGGGGTGGCACACCTGCCAGGGAGATAAGCTTTGTCTCCTTCATGGCTTATGGTCCCAACTCTGACTCTGCCTTAACCATGGGGGGTTACAGCCTCTGAAACCAGGCAGGGCGGTTCCCAACACAGAGGGATAGAGACTAATCTGTTTCTTCTTCTTTTTTTAACCCTTGCCTGAGGATAAGTTTTACTGATTTTAGAGAGAGAGGATGTGGGGGGAGAGAGAGAGATGTGAGGGAGAAACATTGGTCAGTTGCCTCCGGTCCACATCCCAACCGGAAATCAAACCCACAACTTAGGCATTTGCTCTGACTGGGGATTGAACCCACAACCTTTTGGTGCACAGGACGATGCTCCAACCGAATGAGCAACCCAGCCAGGGCTGTGTCTTATTGTTAAGCTAATTTTAATTTGGCATCCAGAGTTTGATCCAAAATGGAACTAAGATTTAGAGAAGACACATTATCTTGATTGGCATCAGGTGGATAGGCCTTGAAAGAATAATATCTGTCTTGAATTTTCAAAATTAAAAATTCACTTAACTTTGATTGGGTGAAAGTTTGGAGTTTTGGAATTTGTTAGAATCTCTAAGCTAATAGAACGTTGTTATAGCAGCCCTGACTTAATGTGCCAGCATGTGAGGTTAATTGGAGCTACTGGGACAGTGTGACTGGAAGCTATGCTTTTGTAGTGACATTTGTGGTTCATGTAGAGGGAAGATGAGCATACTTTAATGTTCAGTGATCAGAAGTGTCTGGATACAGCCCTGGCCAGGTAGCTCAGTTGGTTAGAGTATCATCCTGATACCCCAAGGTTGTGGGTTAGATCCCTGGTCAGGGCACAAACAAGAAGCAATCAATAAGTACATCAATAAGTGGAACAACAAATTGGTGTTACTCTCTCTTTCAAATCAATACATTTTTTCAAAATAAATTTTTAAAAAAGTTGTGTCTAGAAATATAGTAAACATTTTCTGTCCTGAATGCTGCTTTGGTACCAGTGTATGTTTGCATTTACTGGCGCCACTGAGCAGGGTTGTACATACACTTGTATTTCATTTTTGAGATAATTTTTACTGTATTAGACCCACTGACATATTTATAAGATTCTTTACTAATATCAATATATTTTTATTTAACCAAAGGTTAACTTTTGTAATAAAATTTTCCTTATGGACCATTCATCTTCCTTAATAGTCCTATGCCTTTTAAGATTTTATATATATATATATAAAACTTAGTTTTTAATCATAAAACTAAAATCTGTACTAAGGAAATCAAATTTGCTGGAGGCATTTTATGTGTAGTTAAAACTTTTTTGTTGGGTGGGGGAGGGAGGTGGGTTCAGCTGGGGTGGGGGGGGGAGGGGAGGGGAGAAAAGGCATACAACTGTAATTGAATAACAATAAAAATTAAAAAAAAATTTTTTTGTTTAATCATCCCGCTTTCTATTGAAAGGGAACCTTGATAGTAATTGTTCAGAAGAATATCTGAAAGTTTAGTATTAGGTTGGGCACAATTTAGTTGGATTAAATTAAGTAATACATACGTTTAGCAAATAATTTAAAAATTATGTATCTGAAGAATGGAAAGTGGTTCTTGGTGGTAGATATGTTTTAGAAAGATTGAGGGTATATCTATTTCCCTGCCTTTTCAGAACCTCTGCGGGGAGGGTCTGCTTGGGAATCTGCATTATAAGAAGCTTCTCAGGTGATTTTTTTGCACACTAAAGTTTTGGAACCACTGCTGAACTCTCTAGTGGCAGCTTTTAGGATATTGTCTCCTGATGGTTCTTCTGTTTGAAGCTACTTCTGCTTACTTGGGGGAAGAACGGGGTGGGGGGCAGAATTAAATAGTTATACCTGATGACCTGCCATGTCCTATACGGTGAATTTCCAAGGTCTTAGTTTCTGCTCTAAGTCCTCTTTCAGCTGGTACTCCTTGGTGAAAGAACATGTCACATTAATGGCGATGCACAACCAAGTGGACTGTGACAGAGGTTTCAGACGTTTCCTAAAACTTCAGTACTTCCTAACAAGGGAAAAATCGTAGGTACGGAAGTGTCAGGGAATTTAAGTGGTCTTCTGGGGCCAGCATTGAAACTGAGGTTGATTTATTTTAAAGCTTAGCCTCAACACTATATGTGCTACCCTCCAACTTAACGGAAAGAACATGGGCTGTGGGTTCAGGTAACCTTGGGTTGGAAATATGCCTCTGTCACTTACTGGCCAAGCCTCAGTGTCCTCATCTGAAAAGTAGGCATGATAACTGTTAAATCTCTAAGATTATTGTGAGGATGAGTGTCCCGAAGCCTATATTTGGAGTGCCCCAGTGTGCTTCTATAGTTTCATCCTAGAGTGAGCATTCCAGTAAACGATGGTTCTTATTCAGTAACTTAAGAAGAGGCAAATAATGCCTTATGGAGTTAACCAATTATAGGCTAATGCGTTTGACAAATTATGAAATACATATTTACCTGTTCTGATGTGGTGTGATAGCTAGAAACTAGAAAGATACAGGGTGTGTGATGGGAGTTCCCTATTTTTACAGCTCATATCCTGTTTAATTCTGAATTTGATTCTAGCCCAGAGCATTCTTTTTTTTTTTTTATTGTTGTTCAGTTACAGTTGTCCCCATTCCTGCCCCCCTACCCCACTGCTCTCCCCTGCCCCCATCTAACCCCTGGTCCCAAAGGCAGTCCCCACCCCGTTGTCCTTGTCCATAGGTCCTTTGTACATATTCCTTGACTTGACCTTTCCCCTTCTTTTCTACATTATCCCCCTCTCCCCTTCCCTCTGTTCACTTTCAGTTTGTTCTTTATTTCAATGTCTCTGGTTCTTTTTGCTCATTTGTTTGTTTTGTTGATTAGGTTCCACTTATAGGTGAGATCATATGGTATTTATCTTTCACTGCCTGGCTTATTTCACTTATTATAATACTCTCCAGTTCCATCCCTGCTGCCACGAAGGGTAGGAGTTCCTTCTTTGTTTCTGCTGTGTAGAATCCCAATATGTAAATGTCCCACAGTTTTTTGATCCACTCATTTACAGATGGGCACTTAGGCTGTTTCCAGCACTTGGCTATTATAAATAACACTGCTATGAACATAGGAGTGCATAGGTCCTTTTGAATTGGTGATTCAGGATTCTTAGGGTATAATCCCAGAAGTAGAATTGCTGTATCAAAAGGCAGTTCCATTTTTTGTTTTTTGAGGAAATCCCATACTGTTTTCCATAATGGCTGTACCAGTCTATATTCCCTCCAACTGTGTACTACGGTTCCCCTTCCTCCACAACCTCACCAGCACCTGTTGTTTGTTGATTTGTTAATGATGGCCATTCTGACCAGTGTGAAGTGGTATCTCATTGTGGTTTTAGTTTGTGTCTCTCTGATGGCTAGTAATGTTGAGCATTTTTTCATGTGTCTGTGGGCCATCTGTATATCCTCCTTGGAGAAGTGTCTGTTCAGGTCCTTTGCCCATTTTTTAATTGGAATTTTTGTCTTCCTGGTGTGGAATCATATGAGTTCTTTATATATTTTGGAGATCAGACCTTTGTCCAAGGTATCATAGGCAAATATGTTCCCCCATATGGTAGGTTCCCTTTGCATTTTGATGATGGTTTCTTTAGCGATGCAGAAGCTCTTTAATTTGATGTAGTCCCATTTGTTTGTTCTTTCCTTTATACCCCTTGCCCCAGGGGATATATCAGTGAGAATATTGCGGAGCATTTTTAAAGCTCCAGATTTTTCTTATAACTCCAGATGTTGACATCAAAATGCCTACAGGACATCTTCAACAGGTCACCCCTTAACAAGTTCAAATCTAAGCTTGGCCTTAGTTTCCAAAAACTGATCCTCTTTGAGGACTTGTGCATCAGTGAATGAAATTCCTATCCATCTGCATCCTCCACAAAATCTGATTTTTGTACCAAATTCCACTGATAAATCTCTTTCTGCCTTCTCTTCATCTTCATTCATCACCACCACCTTAATCTAAGCTACTGTCATTGCACCTCTAACTCTTCCCCTGCATCTCTCTTGCCCCTCTCTATAATTCAACCTAATTTCATAATTCTTTAGTGTAAAATTTATTGCCATACCTTATTTAACGTCCTCCAGTAATTTTGCCTTATGTTGACTTTTTTGCCCCATTTTGTTTCATATGCATTTCCTCTCTAGTGGTTACTGGTCTCTCTGCTTCTCTTTTTTTTGGATTTGAATGTGCTTATCATATAACTGCTTTTAGACCTTTGCACTTGCTGTGCCCAGATTGGAACACTTCCCATACCTTTCTGATCGCATATTAAAATCTTTCCTTAAGTCTTTGCAGATCTCTGGGCTAAACCAGTCTCTTGTTATAACAACCTCTTGGCTCCTCACCTCCCATATTTTTAATAGCATTTATCTCTCTTTGCAGTTATATATTTGCATGGTTATTGGGCACTACTGTCTGTTTTCCAAAATAAAATGTAAGTTCTAGGCCGAGACAATTTCAGTGTCTTCAAACAGCCCTGACAACAGAAGAACTATTAAAGTACATAATACTGAACACTGAAGTACATAACTAGGCAATGAAATACAAAGTGATTAATTCTAAAGTGAAGTGAAGTACAGATGGAGTCACAGTGTTGGCATTTTAAGCATTGTTATTGGGGAATACTTGAGTTACTGTAGCATAGGCTTGATCAGCCTCTAATTTTACGTTTTCTGTTCACTAAATAAGAGTAATATTTTGAGTTTTGAATCCCCCAGTTCAGATTAAGAGCTTCCAGAAGTTGATTGCACTTGAATGAGCTTTAGAATAAAAACTTTCCCCTTTCCTCACATCTGTATAACATTTGAAGTTTACAATTAAAAAAATGATTGCTGGTTACATACTTCTTGGTGTTTACTATGTGGAGCATGTTAGTTGCCTGAGACATAAAAACTTTAAAACACTACCAAAACTTACAAAGACAAGAAATCATAGATGTTGTAATAGGTTTCTCAGCTTATAAAAGTTAAAGAGGAACCAAGAAGATTAATATAATATTGGAATTATGTTTTTATGGGGTTTTTTTGTATTTAGACCTTAATTTACTGCCTGATTTGCTGGCAGATTCAAATGCTCTTATGAAAACCCTTAAGATTTTAGTATTTTCTTGAAAATTGGTTTAGTTCTTTGTTTATACTTAAAAATTACTGCTTTCAATAAGATTTGGTTTCCATCTATCCTGAATTCTCCCTAGGAGTATACAACTTCAAAAGTAAAGAGGCACAGTCAGCAGAAAAAAGAGGTGGTCTGCACATTTATGTGTTAAATATGCATGTTAATGAGGAAAAAAATTAGAAAAATATGAAAACAGATGTTACATAAATTATTGCAGTCCCAGGGCAGCAGTAACTTATACACCGACAATAATTTTTACATGTGCATGTGTATTTCTATTTCTAGATTTCTCAGTATTTAAGCAGCTCCATAGGGAATAACTAGAAAAAGAACTGGTATATCCTTTCAGTGAGACTGTGGTAAACATTTTTTCGCACATGGGTTGCTGAGGAAGTCCGGTGGTTTCATACAGTCTCACTGTACAGGTAGTGTTGCTGTCTCCTCATCTCGCTTGTAGTCTTTCTCTTCCCTTCTTGCTCTGTCTGATGGTATGTCAGTGAAAGCTTTTCGTGGACATATCCTGTCAGAACAAGAAAATAAATTACAATCCTAGCAGTGTAAGAAATGTAAACTGACCTTGGTATAAGTACGTATTTAGAAACAGAACAAATTACAACTACTCAGGACACTGATTGTAGTGTCAATTTTTTTTTTTTTTTTTGGTTACTGTCACACCCTCTGAAGAAATAGGCATTGTTCTCTGAATAGTATTGGCATGTTAGTATGACAATATATATTGTGCTAACATAAACACATATTCATCAAATACATACGTGTTGGAATATTTCAAAGATGTTTGAATGTCTTTCACCTTCAAAGAGAATGAAAATGGTCTGTATTTTTACAAGGGAAAGATGAGAAGTAGAGACATGCTTTATTTTAGTGGTTGGGCAACTTTATTTCAACTATCTAGGAAAACTGAGTGACCTGTACTAACCAAGCAGCTGCTGACAATGTTTAGATATATTCCATGTGCATATTACACAATTTAGAAATGTGTTGTTTATAACTTTTTCAGATAAAATTAAAAGTTAAAATAAGGAAATGCTACATTAGAAGGTCATAAATCATTCTTTCAAACAAATGAAACATGAATTGTATGTAATACAGAGCATAAAACACTTTTTAGAAATCTGTCTAGAGATTAATCCTACATTTATTTCTATTATTCAGGAATCCTACTTTGCTTTTGATTTGAGTATTATATGATGCTAATTTTAAGGAATTAATTTATTTGAATCTCAGTAGATTTCAGTTACTTCTGTTATCCTAATATTTTTCAGTTCTGTTACCAGTTTATGTTTCATATTATATTGCCTAATTACTGTTGACCTTTTGTATTTATGCTAGCTACTGATAAGCTCTAACAGGTTATTGGGAGTAAAGGAAACTAATATAGAATGAAATCTAGAGGAGAGTGATAATGATATGTTTAGTAATAATTAATATTAAGAAGTTTTATACTTAAATTGATAGCTATTTTAAGAAATTCAGTTGTGATTCTTGCATAGTTTATGTAAAGATATATCTGTGTCAAATATAAAGGTGATAAGATATTTATGCAAAAGGTCTATGGAACTTAATTTTTAATTCACAAACAATATTGCCACACTGATACATTTGCATATTTTAATTCTGTATTTTACTAATGCTTTGGAATCTGCTTTCAGTGGAATTTTTTCACATTTCTGTTCAAATGTCAAATTTCTATTTTATATTTTATGTGATTTTAATACTTAATATTTTATTATATATTAGAATAGTGTTTGTTATTTGAATACTTTATTTTGTTGCAGTGAAATTAAGCTGTATGATTTGTTTTAAATTGAGGTATTTTGATTTTTTTTTGTAATATAATGCCTTTTATTTTAGGTATTAATAAATGACTCCCTTTCTTCCTGGAGTTAAAATAAATAGTGGAAAGAGTGATTAATGAGTAGACTAACATTTGTCCTCTAAGAACTTAAAATAATATGACAAATATTTTCAGTTTGTCTTTTCCACTTTTGCTTTGTTTTAGGGTTTCTTCTGGAATAGGAATATTTGAAATTATTTTGTTTATTTTTCTAGGTATTCGCTGTTTTTTCCAGCAGCTTAATTGAAGGAGTACTCTGCTGATCTTTATTTCTTGATTCTTCTTGATGCCCCATTTGCCACCCAAGACTTGTATGTGGAGAACTCTGTTGTACTGATCCTTGAAGTCATCTCTGACCCACAGCAAGAGCATGCGTGTTCAAGTGTCAGTTAGATTCGTGGGTCAATAAAGTTCTTCTAAAAGGTAAGCATACATTTATTCAAAATGTACATTTAAACATTTAATATTATCAACACCAGTCTTCTTCTGTTCAGGCTTTATAACAAAAATACCACAGACTTGGTGTCTTATAAACAACAGAAATATTTCTGTTCTGGAGGCTGGGAAATCCAAGATGAAGGTACGAGCAGATTCTTTGTCTGGTGAGGACTTCCTGGTTCATAGGAAGGAGAGCTCTCTGGTGTCTCTTCTTATAATGGCATTAATCTCATTCATAGGGCTGCACCCTTGTGACCTAATCACTTCCCAAAAGCATCACTCCTAATACCATTATATTGGGAATTCAGATTTCAGCATATGAATTTTGGTACATAAACATTCATGTCATAACAGTACTCTTGTGTTCCATAGATTCATGTACAAAAAAAAATGTATATATATGTATACATATGTGTGTGTTTATACACTTCTACTGGTTTTAGATTGTAGGCTGCTTCATGGAATAATGTTGACCTCTACCAGTTACTTAGAGTTACCAGAGCTGTTTCTCTCCACCTCATATCTGTTCACTAGCTTCCAGTCTCTTCCTTTTCCTCCTTGTTTCACTTACGTGAGTTTTCAGGGTGGCATTAAAAATTTCTTCCACTTTCCTTAGGAAATGTTTTTTGTGTCCCTTTCTTTCTCCCCTCCCTCCTCTCTCCTTCCCTTCTTCTCCACATTCATTAAATTTGTTAAAGGAGTAGTAAAATCAGAATGATTGAACTTAGAGTTGAAGGTATCTCAGCTAGCATGTACACTTTTTTCCTTCTTTTACCACAACCCATAGTAAGAAATAAAATTTACATTTCTGAGCCATTTCTCACAGGTACAAATGTATGAATGAAACTAAAACAAAAGTCAAAACAATTTTTTACCCTGACTACCTGGAGTGTATTTTGGGCTCTATTCTGTTCTGTTTTTTGTATGTTTTATTTAACACGTGCTTGTGCTTATAACTATCTAATAATGGGTCACTTTTGTAATTTCAAAAACCATGCCTTAGATCACTTGTATATTTGTTCATGACTGACTTGTTAGAAAGGTAAATGGAATCAGGCCATTTGTTTTCTGTCTCTGTCAAGCTGCTTTTAACCCTGTCTCCTCTGTGTTTCTCATCTTTCTCCATTCAGTACAGTCTATGAAATGATTGGGTGAAAGAACTGGGTAACTGCTGGGAAACTCCAGCCCTTGGTTCTTCCGTAGTAAGAACACAGTACAAACAGAACTCAAAATTTGAACAGAGGGTAGTCTTTAATTGAGTCGTCCCTTATAGTGCAGTGTATATTCTTTACTCTTTTCCTGTTTGTTTCATCTGTGTAAATTGTGTGCTGATATCTTTAAGACATTATTGATTTAAAACATTTTTAACTTTTTCAGTCCACTATAATAGCTTAGAATAACCCAAATACTTTCCCAAAGTGGTGTCTTCTAGTACCTGTTCCCATTTTATTTAGCATTTTTATCCTTTCAATAAATTGCAGGCATTTTTCTGATTCTAAAAGTAATAGTTGTCTTAGAAAGTTTGGTATATATAGAAAATTTTTTAAAAGATAAAAAATATCCCTACTCCAAGGCAGCAAAAGTGTTTCTAAGAGGGAAGTTCATTGTGATAAACTCCTACATTAAGAAAAAAGAGCTCAAATAAACAACCTAATTTTATACCTCGAAGAACTAGAAATAAAAAAGAAAAAGCTAAGCCCAAAGTTAGTAGAAGAAAGGAAATAAAGAGCACAGAAATAAATGAAATAGAGACTAAAATGACAAGAAAAACTGTCAATGAAACTATAAGATGGTTATTTTAAAAACAATAAACAAAATACAGAAACCTTTAGCTAGGCATACTAAGAAAGAAAAGACAGGACTCAAATGAGGAATGAAAGAGGAGACATTGCTACTAATACCACAGAAATACCAAGGATTATAATAGAATATAGTGAACAGTTATATACCAACATTTGGACAACCTAGAAGAAGTGGATAAATTTCTAGAAACACACAACTTACCAAGACCGAACCATAAAGAAATAGATAATCTGAACAGGCCAACTACTGGAAGGACATTGAATCAGTAATTAAAAATCTCCCAACAAAGAAAAGTACAGGACTACATGGCTTTTACTGGTGAGTTCTAGCAAATCTTTAAAGTAGAATTAATGCCAGTTCTTCCCAAACTCTACCAAAATATAGAAGAGGAGGGAACACTTCCAAAACTATTTTCTGAAGCCAGTGTTACCCTGATACCAGAACCAGATAAGGGCACTACAAGAAAAAAAAAAAAAATTACAGGCTAGTGTCCCTGATGAACACACATGTAAAAATCCTTGACAAACTGAAAATAACTGAATTTACCAATACATCGAAAGGATCACACCCTGTGATCAAGTGGGATTTATTCCAGAGTTAGAAGGATGCTTCAGCATCCACAATCAGTGTGATAGACCACATTAGTACAATGAAGGGTAAAAATCACAGGATCATCTCAATAGATGTTGACAAAAAATAAATCATTCATGATAAAAACACTCAACAAAGGGCGTATAGAGGGAATATGCTTTAACATAATAAAGGCCATCTATGACAAGTGCACAGCTAACATCATACTCAATGGTGAAAAGCTGAAAGCTTTTCCTTTAAGATCATGAATAAGACAAGAATACCCAAACTTACCACTCCTTTTTCCCTCAAGGACCCCACTGTCCTTTACTTGGGCTTTTTATCAGGGTGTTTTCCGTAGTGAACAGCCGCGAAGAACAAGGCAATGTCCCCCATGTACAAAGAATCAATCTTGCCACTTTTATTTAGTTAGTTTTTAAAAATTTTTTCTTCAATCTTGACACTTTTAATTGATGTAGTACTAGAAGTCCTAGCCAGAGAAATCAGGCAAGAAAAGGAACTAAAAGGTACCCAAATCAGAAAAGAAGTAAAACTTTCTTCATGCAGAGGTATGATATTGTGTATAGAAAACCCTGAAGACTGCACCCAAAAATGGTTGGAACTAATAAATTAATTCAGCAAGTTTGCAGGACACAAAATCAATATGCAAAAATCAGTTGCACCCCTATACACTAAAGATGAACTATTAGAAAGAGAAATTAAGAAAACAATCCCATTGACAATTGCATCAAAAAGAATAAAAAGTACATTGGAATAAATTTACCCAGGGAAGTGAAAAATCTGTACACTGAAAATTATAAGGCACTGATGAGAAGAACTGAAGAACACAAATAAATGGATATTCTTTGCCTGTGGACTGGGAGAATTAACATTGTTAAAATGTCCATACAAAGTGTCCACCCCAAGCAATCTGTAGATTCAGTGAAATCTCTTATCTAATGTCCAATGGCATTTTTCACAGAAATAGAAAAAATAATCCTAAAATTTGTATGAAACCACAAAATATCTTAAAATAGCCAAAGTAATCTTGAGACAGAAGAATGAAACTAGAGGCTTCATACTTCCTGATTTCAAACTACAGGGCCCAACACAAATAGTGCCTCTTTTTTTATTACAAAATCTTTTATTACAAAATCATAAGCATGTAATTCTGTAATGTAACAATATCACACTCAAGCACACCATATGACATTTTAGGTAAAATGCTCAAATTAAAACTATACATTATTAGACACATGCTGTTACCCTACCAACCACTCTCAAGCAGGCGTTACTTCTGCCAGACCCTGTATGTTACAAAGCTATAATAATTTAAGCAGTATGATATTGACATAAAAACACATAGATTAATAGTACAGAATAGAGAGCTCAGAAATAAACCCTCACATATATGGTCAGTTAATTTACGACAAAGGAACCAAGAATATATAATGGGAAATGGTAGTTTCTTCATTAAATAGTGTTGGGGAAATTGGACTGCTACATGCAAGTGAATGAAACTGGACCTCTGTCTTATACCACATGTGAAAAATCAATTCCAAAATGCATTAAAGATTAAATTAAGACCGGAAATCATGAAACTTCTGGAAGCAAACGGGGGGTGAGCTACTTGGCATTTGTCCTGGCAATGATATTTTGAATTTTACATTGAAAGCATAGCAACAAAAGCAAATATAAGCAAGTGGGACTACATCAGACTAAAAAGCTTCCACACAGCAAAGGGAACCATCACCAAAATGAAAGGCAGCCTATCAAACAGGAGAGAATATTTGCAAATGATATATTTGATAAGAGGTTATATTTAAAACATAAAGAATACTTATACAATTTAGTAGCAGAAAATCCAAACAATCTGATTTAAAAATAGGCTGATTAACTGAATAGATATTTTTCCAAAGAAGACACCGAAATGGCCAACAGATATATGAATAGGTGCTCAGCCTCACTAATCATTAGGGAAATGAAAATTAAAATGACACTGAGTATCTCCTCACTGTCATCACGTCTGTCATCTGAAGGACAAGAGATTGGAAGTGTTAGTGAGCATGGAGAAGAGGGAACATTAGTGCACTATTGGTGGGAATGTAAATTGGTGCAGCTCCTATGGAAAAGAAAATGGAGTTCCTTTAGAGATTAAAAATACAACTACCCTGTGATCCAGCAATTTGATATCTGAGTATATGTCCAAAGAAAATGAAAACAGGGTATTGAAGAGAGATTTGCAATCTCATGTTTATTACAGTATTATTCACAATAGCCAAGCTATGGAAACAACCTAATCGTCCACCAATGAATGAATGGACAATGGAATATTATTCAGACAAGAGAAAGAAAGAAATCCTGCCATTTGCAATAACACGGATGGACTTTGATGGCATTAAGTTAAATAAGCCAGATAGAGAAAGGTAAATACCACGTGCTCACTCACATGTGGAATCTGTTATAAAAGAGGAAAAAAATACTCAAGCTCATAGAAACAGAGAGTGGAAAAATAGTTGCCAGGGGCTGAAGGAACTTGTGAAATGGGACAAGGTAGGTAAATAGTTACAAACTTTCAGCTTTAAGATGAATAAGGTCTGTAAATCTAATGATGACTGTAGTAGATGACACTATTACATAATATAAATTTGCTAAGAGAGTAGAACATGAATGTTCTTATCAAAAAAGAAAAAATTAGAAAAATGGGGGTAGGCAAAAGTAGCTTTATAGCTGTTCATATGAAAAAAGACATGCAGGTTATGATTATTACAATAGCTTTATTAACTCAAAAGAACGTCACTCACAACTCTAAACGTAATTTCGCCCACCCCTGTATGTGCAGTAATGGATGTTTTAATTAACTAGATGGTGAGAATCATTTCACAGTTTATGCATAAGTCATCATGATGTGTACATTAAATATGTTACAATTTTATTATACTGAGGTCACTTAAACCTCAATAGAGCTGAACAAAATAAAAAATGTGTATAAAGAGAAATGAAAAAAGATTCCTAATCTTGTGAAGTAGAAATGAACTGATGTGACATTAAAAAAATAATCCACTTAAAAAATTTATTTGAGTTTAACAGAGGGGAAAAAAACTGAAATGAAGCTTTAATTATTAGTGACCCTCAGATCAATGCTTTTCAAAACCATAAATATTAGGTCCAAAAAGCCTTTTAATATTAAGAGAAGATTATAGAAATCTCTGAGTATTCTGGAACTAAAAAAAAATAGGAAAAGGCTGATCTAAAAGAAGAATATCCTTTTATTTTAAAATAATTGACAAGAATTACAATATGCTGAGTTGAGAATCGATTTTAAAGGAGCAAGGGCAGAATCAGAGGGACCATGTAGAGGGTTAGAGGCGAGGGATAATTGTGGCTTGAACAACAGGGGAAGATTATAAAAGGAATACAGTGAGGGGACAAGGTCAGGAGTTTGATTGGGACATGCTAGGTTGGAGATGTTTATTAGACATTCAGTTGGAAGGGTTGAGACAGATACACTGATTCAGAGTTCAGGGGAGAGGTCTAGGATGAAGGAGAAACTGTGGAAGTTGTCATTTATGAATACTGTTTTTAAAGGGGTAAAATTGATGAAATCCAATAAATACGACTACAGACAATTCAAAGTCCTAGCTTTGGGCCACTTCATGGGGTTAGGAGAAGAGAAGTTAGTGGAGGAAGGAAAATCATGGAAAGAAAAGCCATTGAAGTAGGAGGAAAATTCCTGGCTTTCAGAATATCTGAAAGCTAATGAAGCTGAAGTGAAATAAAGGTTTTAAGGAAGGGGAGTGAGCACCTGACAAACGTTGCTGAAAGCACAGTTGTAGATGAAGTGTGAATCGACGTGACTTTACCGTTTGGAGGTCATTGGTGACTTGGAGAAGAGCAGCTTCAGTAGAGGAGGTATCTCTGGAGTGTTTTAAAGGGAGAGTGGGAGGAGAAATACATGCGGCAGTTTAAGGGGGGGGGTTCTTGGATTTAAAAATATCCAAGAAAGGATTTTTTTAAAAGAAGAGAATTGGCGTACACTAGTATTGGTAATGTTCCAATAAAGAAGAATAAATTGATGAACAAGACAGAATGGGGAATTGCTGAAGCAATGTACACGATGGAGAGATTGGTTTTAGATGAGAGCATGGATGGTTTCTCCTGAATAACAGGAAGGGAGGCAGAGTGTATAGGCACAGATCCATCTTTAAAAATCTTTGGTTTACTTCCAGGGTATGTCACATGCAAGAAGCTTCGTGACTAGGCTTGTCCACTTCTTTCGGCTTGTTCCGTTCTGTTTACTCCTTTGTGGTTTTTCTTTTAGCAATGTAAATAAATGAATGGTGGTTTCCAAAAATTCCAGGAATTTTGTGTTTTTAAACAAATTCTGTTAACGAAATTAAGACAAACAATAGGCATTTATGAATAATATTCCTCTTGAAGTTTTTGAAAAATCTCGTGTGCAAACAGCAGTATGTTTTAGAGAACCACCAAGCTACATTAAGTCAGAAGCAGAGCCAACTCCTCCCACTGTGCTCCAGTACTGTAGAGCTTAATTTAGGAAGGGTCTTGGGTAGGTTAACAGGTAAAATCAAAACACTGATCATCCTTGTGCTTCCGATTGTCCACATTACCTCTATTACATCATCTCTTTGGTTTAAATAACTAATTGCTATTCTTTATAGGCTCTACCATTCCCTAAAACCTGGCCCAAGTTTCTTGGTCATTGAGCTGGAAGACATTTTGAGTAACACTTTCTATATATTCCTATATTCACTTGTCCACTTTGGACACATTTACCGAGAGTCAGTATATCTGGCATACTGTCGGTTTACCTAGCCATTCTGTCTTTAGGTTGCGCCAGTGTTATCTTGGTAATAGTAGGAAATAAGATTACTTGTACATCTTCTAACTTTATTTTAATCCCCTCTAAATTTAGGTTCTAATTTATTGCACTCCCCTTTAAGCAAGAGTAAAAGTTATCTCTCATTTTCAAATTCTCACCTGAGGATATGTTTACTGATTTTAGAGAGAGATGAAGGCGGGTGGGTGGGGGAGAGAGAGAGAGACATTGATGTGAGAAACATTGATTGGTTGCCTCCTGTACACACCCCAAATGGGGATCAGACTCACAACCTTTTGCTGCACGGGAAGATGCTCCAACCAAATGAGCCACCCAGCCAGGACATCTCTCATTGTCTTTTGATATGTACCCACAATATATCATGGTCTAATATGTGGAGTGTATCTACGATTTGTGGTGAGGCTGGCCAGTTTTTAACGGGCCAACTCTGAGAAGGGTCTTCAATGAATTCTCCTTTTCATAGGTGAGTTAGTTCACGTGTCACAGGCTGCTCCTTAACCATCTCATTAGCTGACTCCCTGTTGAATAACTTTATTATTTAACATTATTTAGTGCGTCTGCTTTCCGGGGCCTCACATACACATTTTTTCCAGTGGGTTGCTATTTTGTCATCTGGGACTTGGTTTCTGTGTTTAGATTACTGACTTAAACTGTTTTCAGTGACTTTCTCTTTATGAGCGCAAACTTCTTTGCAGAAACCTTGGTGTGAGAATCCCACTGTCTCATTCTGACATTGCTCTGTTCCTTTTTCAAGCTAATATTGATGTCTGTCCTTGAACCTTCAGTCCTATTGTAATCACTTTTCTCAAGTTAAACAAAGACAAACTGTTATCTCTGTGGGGTTTTATGCTAGTGGTATAATATGAGTAACATGAAACTATGGTTCTTCCTAAATGTTTCACTGAATTGAAAATTTTTAATTGGAGAAGATATTTGGAAACATAGGGAGGTGAAAGGGTAATTCTGTGTCTGTCGACTCTAAAATGTCATCAGCTTCAAGAGTAGAATCAATGTGAATTCATCTATTCATTTTATCAACAAATATGTATTAACAGTTTATGGCAGGTACTCATCTAACTCTTAAATAAATGCCATTTTAAAATGTTTTCTTTCTTTAAAATGGATGATGTAAGGAAAACCAGTTTTTTGCCAGGCTTTGGCAAAAAACCATTGTGAAAAATTTTTAATGTTTTTAATGTACATGAATTAGACATAATTCTCCCTTTTTGATAATGAAGAAACAACCAAGTCTAGATAAAAATGAGGAAAATACAAAATCCGTTCCACTTTCTCTTCCTTTTGTTCATTTTTACAAAGACTTATGAACAGTGAAATTGACCAACAGTTTCACTTCTTCTTGCTTATGTTTCTGCTAGTCTTTTGTGGCACCTAGTAGATCTGAAAGAAGTACCACGCACTGGAAGGGAGAAGTTATATGAACATATAATCAGACATATACAAAATGGACCCTTTATAACCCAGAAGTGCCTGTATTTCTATTTTACTTAGAAATTTGAATTTTTACTTTAGGTATTCCCATTTAGGAATACTTTGTAGTTTATAAACAGCTGACCCACTTAAAGTGATTTTTTTAAATCTTTAATTTATAATGATTTGACCATTATGATACTAACCTTTTATTATTGAGACAAAATAAGGTATCAGTTATTAAAAATATGTATTCAGAATTTTATAGAGGATGAACAATAATTTTACCTCAATTTAAGAGTTACTTAATTTCTTCAGAATGTAGTGAATATTGGCTGAAGATATTTTGAAAGCCTAGATTACTTGGAATATATTTGAAGCCTCTCTTATGTACTTCTGTTCAAAATGTTACATATTTTTGGATCATATATAGTACAGGCTTAAAGTTTGGAGTTTTACATTTTCAGTCTTATAAAGGCTTATAAATATATATATAAGTTAGTACTATTGGAACTAAATAATTTTATCCTCATAATTGTCATTCAGTTGTAGCTGTCTGGAATAAAATTTCTTGGAATAAGTAGCCATTTTCCACATGAAATAACCATTTAAAAATGTGTTTCATCTGATAGCATGTATTTTAATCTTTATAAACAGCACAGAGGAACTGAAGTATTTATGTAGCTAAGGAAGGTTATCAGTTCAGGTTCCATAGTAAGTCCTTTGACTTTATTAGGCTGTGGATGTTTTATAATTTTTAAAGGATATGTTTATTATTACTTCTGTAAAATACATTGGGTTTCGGTTATAAGTTATGTGTTAATCTAATTTCTTATCGAAGTCACTGATTAAAAGGGAATTGTGTACCAGTGGGATTCTGAAACCTTGACATTATTTTAATCTGATAACAAATGGGTTTAAGTTCATGTTCTTTCAGTTGTTGGCAAAAAACCTAAACCTGTATTTTTTGGATTTATGAGGATAAGTCCTGCTTTGGCAATCTTATAGATCCTCAAGAGAATAGTTAAACAGTGATTAATCATTGTTTCTTCACTGAGTGTGCAGAAAAGAATGGAAAAGCTGCATTTCACACTTCTGAAGCAATTAATCCCCATGATCTTAGCCAGGTTTGTCTTGTAGATAAGTCAGGATACAAAACGGTACCTAATTTATCAATGTATGCATGCCATAAAGTATAAAACACACAATTTATTTCATATCATTTATAGTCAAATGTAAAAAAAGAGTGACTTTGCCATATCCAAGAGTGTTTCCTACATTACCTTCATATAAACTAAGTACCAGAGATTACAATGGGATTCCTGTTTATTGTGCACATCTGGTGCAGTCACTATGCATTTTCTCATTCACTTGCTGGCATTTTTAGTGATTGTGGCATAAATCACCTTGCTAATCAGAAACATAAGTGACGGGAAGTCATCTCCTTTTTTTGAACAATGGGAAAAAACATATGGCTTCTTAGACAGAACTTGGCTGTTATACTATTTATGTGGCATTATATTCTGTATTTAGAATTTCATATTAATTGCGGTGGTTTGATTGAAGGCATTGAACACCCAGTGTTTGTGGTCAAAGTATTTGTTCTGTAGCATTTTCATAACAAATAAACAAAAAAGGTAAAATTACATGCCTTCTACTAAATTTTTTAAAAATAAAACTACTTTAGGAAGAATCTTTAGATTAAGATGAATTGAAGAAAATATATGATTTTAAAGTGTGTGGATGTTTCTGTAGATGCATAAGTATAGTAATTACAAGTTACAAGTTAGTTTTTTAATTATACCTATTTCAAAACATTGCATGGATTAGAGTAAAAATTACTATCCTTTAAATGATAAAATGTAATTGACAGTAGTTTGCTTTTCTAGACATAGTATTATTTGAAAATGAGTTGCATTTTTTGATGAATTTTTATTAGTTGGCATCACTTCTGCATATACTACAACAGAAAGTAAACGATGAAGTAAAGCTTCGTAAAACATAAATATATCTGCAGACTTTAAGGACCACTTTCAGTGAATTTGTTGATGTTTGCTATAGAATGCTTGCTGTAGATTTGAAGGTTTGTCTCTCTTTCTTCAACAGTCACTTAATTCTTGAAAAGTAGTAAATATAATAGCCTTCCATCTTTATTTCACTTTATTATACCTTCCTGTCCCTTATCACTTCCTATTTTCTTACAGTTGGGTGGCAAGAAAATATTTAGTTTGAATGTGTAAATTTCAAATGAAAATTTATTTGTGCAGAGAACTTCTTGTCTTTTACAATTTGCTTTCTCTATTACACGTGACTATAAATTAGTGAGGAGAATTTTTAAACAAATATATCAGAGCTTATTTATTCAAATGTGTGTTATTCCCTTTGAAGTTGTCCCCTTGGGAAGATGTATACATAATCCATTAATCAAAGTATTTTAGGAGTGCCTCTTTTTGAATTTTCTTCAGCAAAATTGATATATAGCTGCCCAAAGTGGATACTTTGAAGGGAGATAAGATTCATTATGTGTATATATGTGCTAGTATTTTTGTTTAAAAAAATCAATCACAATAGTTTGTGTTGCAGCCCGTATATATCTTGCAGATAATTGGACACTCTGAATATAAATAGAGTTTTGAAAAACTGCTTGAATTTTAAATAAATGGTCATATTTACCCATTTTGTTTTAGAAATCTTTTATGGTACTGTCTCAAGGATCACTTGCAGTGGGAGTCCACAGATTGAATAAATGCAACATAAGGAGGAAGTATTTTTTGATGTTGTTTTTGTTGCTTGTTTTAAAAAAATGCCACTATCCAGATTCTCTAAGGTATAGTGTGCTATTCTTAAAAATATATTTGTAACTGAATTGAGACTTTCTTTCTGGATTAAAATTATCCAGTGTTTAAAATTACCTAAAATCTACACCATACTGCCTCAATCCTTGTCCATTTTTATTTCCTTCATGCTTTTAAAGCCTCATCTCCCCCTCACCCCCAGGTATTTTTTATTTGTTTTTTAAAGATCACATGTATTTGTCGTAAAGGTCAATTTTAAAGTCATTCACTTTAAAAAGATATATTTGCATTTCTTTTTCTCCATTGAAATAGAAAATTTTAGGAGGATAGGTTGTTAAAATTCAAGACATACACAATTTATGAGATGGCTAAAAGTATCAAAGTAAATGAGGAAAAATAGAGTTCTAGTTCTAGTGACTGAACACTTTGGACTTTGTTAATAATCAATTTTTGAAGGAAAATTTCTTTCATAAAGTTCTTAATGAGAAAAATATACTAACCCAAAGTATTTGCTTATTTATCATGGTTCTAAGCCAGGAATTTAATTTCCAAATGTATATCAATTTTTGAATGGAATTGAACTACTAGTAATGTTTATATTCATTGCACATTTTGTTTAAATTTCCTTTTATTTTCAGAGAATTTGCATTTTTTTTTTCTTCTAGTGCACTCGTATTTATATTCATACATTGTTGGTATATGTTACCCTCCAAAGTAGATTCTGAATTGAGTACAGAACTTACAAGAAGACTTGTTCTTTTCTTATGTTCTCATGACATGAGGAACAAATCCTTTCATCAAAGGGATAAATTTACCGGTAATTCCCAGCCAGGGGAATTATTTCTCGCTGTCCTTCTTTCTGGCCATCCTTGCTGTTTGTCTGAAAGTGGCTTTTGGAATGCTTTCCATTGCCTGAAAGTACTGTGGGCTAGGTAGTGTGACACTCTTGGCCTAATCACACTGGAATTCAGAAGAAAATGTTAATTTGAATATTTTCCCAAAGGGAGGCTTTTGTTTGTGAATGGGAAAGCTGCTCTGAGTGGCTTATGTGATTCAGAAATTTTAATGTAAAGTTTTTAATGGAGCATGTTAAGTGTGAGAAACATAGAGCAAGAAGGGGTTTCCATGATTAAAAGTTTGTTCTTTGTTTTGTTTTTTGTTTTAGTGTTTAAGACTCTCTCTGGATAAGATGTTTTCAGTGTGGACCTCACTTGTGTTAACTGCTGGGGTTCAGTCATACCACATATGGTGACCAGCAGGGTTGGCCTGCCAGCAGTCATTGATGCATGGGGACAAAAGTGAATTCTTTTCCTAAGAAAAACAAAGATTTAAGAGCCAGGTAACAGTCTCAGTTGTTAGAGAAGCAGCGTTTTAACATTCACCCTGGGGTCTGTTTTGCTTTCTGGTCTAGACCTCTTAGGCTTTGTGTCATAGAACTGTGGAGGCAAGAAGATAGGTGGCCTGTAGAAAAACATTAGAAAGAACTGGAGAATGAGTGTAATTCTAGAAGATGCTTGGGGATAAGCAGTATTGCCCCTGTGTTCTCTAAACTGAGAGACCAGTAGAAAAGCATTTTTCCCTTCTTTGCCATAGTACACAGAACGACTGGCATTTTGCAAACTGCACTGGACTGGCAGTGTTAGAAAGGTGTGTGGTGCCATGTGTGACAGCAGTGTGCTTGACAACACAGCAGTTTGGTGGAGGGGAAGGAAGCAGGGCTCAGTAAGAGCCAGGGTATGCTGGAGACACCGCAGGGGTGCCCCATCAGTGGTTAGTGATAGTAGCGACCGATAATCTGCAGAAGAGAACAAAGGAAATACCTGGATGGGGGACCAGTGAGGCCCATTCAAGTTTAATTTGGAGGAAATGGGACGAGTAGATCTCAGACACCACACAGAGATGCGCAGAGAAAGGTAAACCATGTATGTGCCATGGTGGGTGACTGACTGTGAGCCGACTGGGCTTGCTCAGGAGCACACGCGAGATACTTGAGGATGACTCCCTGAAATGTTCCACAGGACAATTTATATAGACTGCATTGTGGGTTGTATTAGGGTTTTCCAGAGAAACACAGCCAATAGAAGATATTATATATATAAAATATAGAAATCGGCTCATGCAGCTATGGAGGCTAAGACGTCCCACAATATGCCAGGAGAGACTGTGCTCTAATTCATTTTGAGTCTGAAGGCCTGAGAATTGGGATGGTGGGGTTGGGGGGTGGGGAAGACGGTCTGAGTCCATGTCTGAGTCCAGATATCTCAGCTCAAGCCGAGAGGGCGAATGTGCCTGTCCTCCACCGTTTGGTTCTGTGCAGGTCCTCAGTGTATTGGATGACGCCCATGCTGGTGAAGGCACTTTGTTTTTACTCAGTCTGACTCCAGTGCTAATCTCTTTTGGAGACATCTTCGTAGACATACCCAGAATTGTTTTACTAGCTATCTTGGCCTCCCCTAGCCCAGTCAAGTTGACATAAAATTACTCCTCACAGGGGTGAAGGTGAGAACTGGCAGGCAAGTATGTTACACTTATTTTGTCAAATAATTTACAAATTTATTGAGGTACTAAGGGTCTTTCATTTCCTCCTTCCCTTTTTTTTTTTATTTTTGTTTAAACTTCTTTCCACAAAACCGTTTGGTTAGTTATCTACTATGGCAAACAGTATTCTAGGTGTTGGATCAGCAAAGTTAATATGATTCTTTACTTTAGAAGCTTGAAGTTTATAGCAGAGGAGATAATAGCAGCTAAAACAATTAACTTCTGGTCTGATGAATGATAGTGATAGAGTCATGCATGGGAGGTAGTGGACCCCAGAAATGGGTACGTTTAAACCAGCGTGGACGTGGGATTGGGGGATGGTTCTAAGGACACTCCCAGAGAAGGTGCTGAAGAAAGACACCCTAGGCAGAGGGCAGTGTTGTAGAAAAGACTGCGTACCTAAAGTGGATTTGAGGAACTGCAAGTGCTTTGGGTTTGCATGTTGGCTAATACTGCGACCAGAGACTATAGATAGGAAATCTAGATTTTTGAAGAGTTGTGTGCATTATACTAAGAGTTTGGGCTTTTTTTTTTTTTTTTTGAAGGAAAAACGGAAGAGGAAGAAGGACAGATGGGGTCAAAAGAGCTTCAGATTGCAGTGCTAGCTAGGCATTGTGCCCTACTGAAGGAATTTAAGCTGAGGAGCAGTGTGATCAGATTTGAATTTACAAAGAGCACGTAAGTGACATTTGATCACATAAGTGAACTGGAGAGATCTCAAGAGCCAAGGATTCCAGTTTAGGAGACTACTATAGGAGGTAAGGGGAGAAACTGAGACAGTAAATAGAGTCAGAGTTAGAAGAAGGAAGAGGAAGGGAGTAATCGTGAAAGTAGAAGTGACCAGGTTTTTCAGTTGACTGGATGTGAGAGGGGCGAGAAGAAAATACAGGTATCCGGCTTGGGCAAACAATTCGCTGGTGGCGTTATCCCTTAGATACCGAGTACAGCAGGAACCTGTCTAGGCATTTGTTGATTAAAAACATTTAGGATATGGTTGAATATATGGATCTCTGAAGACTAGGAGATCAGTTATAGTAAGAGATGTATGCTTGGAATCATTAATATAAAATTTGGCATGAACTTATTTAACAGTTGTTTGCTGAGCTACCCCAGGCATTGTGGTAGGCATTGATGAAACAAAGATAAATAAGTGTATTTGTAAGGTGTGTGTAAGACTGCCCAGGGAGAGGACCTCTCTCTCAAGTGTAAGGCGAGAGAGAGGAGTGTGTTGGAGATTAAGGAGGGAAGCAGTGAATGATGGTGTGACTGAAGACAAAGCAGGAGACAGCAGTAAGGACAGTGTGATGAAGAGCGGGGTCAGGAGAGAAGTGCAGGGAATTGAATTTTACATCCCAGATGTACCTTGGTGAGCAGCGGAATGGAGTGGAGTAGAACATAAGTCAGCCCACAGGGTAGTTGATATACAAGTGGGAGATGAGGTATCATAGGCTACCAGTGAAAGGCACTGTTTCATACTGAATGTCCATATTATTATCCACGAAAAGCTGGCTGTCAGAGGGGGGTGCAGGGTTGAGTTTGTTGTTCTTAGAATTTTTACATGTTGATGAAAAAGAGCCAGGAGTGGGGGAGAAAGGTGGATGATGTAGGAGAAAAAGCAAGTTAAAATCGTTAAATTTGGAGCAAGGTATATATGAAAAGGTGAGACTGATTTGGAGCCACAGCTAGTGAAGGGGTTAGTTAGTATAGGAGGATGGCTAATACTTTTTACTAGTAATACTGCAATTATGAAAAGAGTGGATGTGACAACAGGTCAGGTGCTCTAGGAAGCAGCTGCCCAATAGAAATGGAAGTTTAAAGATGTTTATTGGGGAAAACCTTTGGAAGGTAAGGGGAAAGGAGCCACGAATGTCATGAGTAAGCAGGGAAAGCGTCTCCAGGGAGTCCAACCTTTTGGCATCTCCAGGCCACCCAGGAAGAAGAAGAGTATCTTGGGCCACACATTAAATACACAAACACTAATGAAAACAAAAAAAACCCTCATAATGTTTTAAGTACATTTACGATTTTGTGTTGGGCCACATTCATAGCCATCCTGGGCTGCAAGCTGGGCCCCCCTGCTAGACCATAATGCAGGTCTGACATCTGTGTAAGAAAGGAAGAAGGAAGACGGATTGGGCAGGAAGACTCAGCCAGAACAATGGTGAGGAGATGGTATGGAGGTGGGCAGAGGAAATTTTGCCCATTAAAGATGCCCCGTGCTGAGCAGCAGTGGTCTTCCTCTAGCATCCCTCTCTTTGCCTGGGGCAAGTGTGGCCTTGATGTGAACACTGCTGTGGATCCTGAAGGTGTGACAACTGGGAATTGTCAGTAAACTGCTCTCCTCGCGGCAGTGGTGCACTCCTTGGCTGCCACAGTGGATGTGAGGGTTTCAGTTGTATAAAACGTGAAAGGAATTCCTCTAGGTCCATTATTTCCTCTGCTTTCAGTAAGTTGAATATGGAGTCAGAGAAGGTAACTGAGATTGGACAAGTGTTGGAAGGGTTTCAGGAAAGATACAGCTGATAGAGCAAGAGAGGAGAATGTATTGGTAAGATATTAGTTGCAATGGTAGCTCATATAACCTAGGATTGACAGGGAAGGAAGTGAAACTAGAAGCGGGTACTAAGGGAGTGATACAAAATGAAGTCAAAGAACTAGGTGTTGCAGTGAGTTTGAAAGCACTTGTACTGAGGGAGTAAGAGACCTTATGCATAGAGGCAATTCTGATCGATTATGCATAGAGGCAATTTTGATCGAATGGTATATTACTTTAAGATTAATAGCCAAACTCCAGGAAATACTGGTATTTTGAAATCCCTTCATGTAAATAGAGAATAAAATTTTAGCAGCAGAAAATGATAATTATGAGTGTGTGTGTGTGTGTATATATATAATATTCACCATAGAATAACAACCATAAATACTATGTAAATGCATAAGCATATCATAATTGCTTAGTTTTAATAGTGTGACTTTTCTGCAAAGTTACATCAGGTTTCTTGATTAAATCTATTCAGTTATCATGGAGTATAATTTTTTCCCCTAAGAACTTTTATTATGGATTATTTTTCAATTTTTCTAATAGCCTAAGAAAACATTTAGAGTTTTTTTTCTGCAAAAGAGAAAAAAACCCTCCTCCTCTGAAGGGTTTGTGTCTTTATACCTGAAAGAAAAGTTAGAAAGTAAAAAAATATTCAAAGACTGTATAGCTAAACATTTTTTTTCTCCCTATTTTATTTGTTTATTTTGTTCTTTAGATTCCACATATAAGTGAAATCATATGGTATTTGTTTTTCTCTGACTGGCTTATTTCACTTAGCATAATGCTCTCCAGGTCCATCCATGCTGTTGCAAAGGGTATCCCGATCTAGTAATGGCCAAATAGTATATGTCCATTGTGTAAAGGTACCACGGCTTTTTTATCCACTCATTTACTGATTGGCACTTGAGCTGTTTCCAAATCTTGGCTATTGTAGATCTTATTTATTTATTTCTAGACAGAGGGGAAGGGAAGGAGAAAGAGAGGAAGAGAAACATCAATGTGTGGTTGCCTCTCACATACCCCCTACTGGGGACCTGGCCCACAACCCAGGCAGGCATGTGCCCTGACTGGGAATCAAACCAATGACCCTATGCTTCACAGGCAGGCACTCAGTTCACTGAGCCACACCAGCAAGGGCAAAATCTTGGCTATTGTAAATTATGCTGTAGTGGACATAGGGTTGCATATGTTCTCTCAAATTAGTGTTTCAGGTAGCTAAACATTTCTTGAATGGAAAGTAATAAAGGTAAGATAACAGTTTTAAATACATACAAAACTTTTCAATAACTATCCCGTTGCAGAATGGAATCAGGAGTTGCAAAAAAAATAATTTCGGTAATTAAAATAATGTAAGATAGATTGATGAGTGGACAAATGGATAGACATTATAATAAAGCGGTATATTAAAATGTAATTGAAGATTCTGGTGGGTATTCACTGTAAAATTCTTTAAACTTTTGTGTTGACTCAGTATTTATAATAAAATGTTGAAAAAGTAATACAGCATTTGCAACTTTGAAATGCATAAAAATGATGGTCTGATGAATAAATAGGTAAATGATAAAACAGGTATAGTAAAATGTCAGTTATAGAATCCAGATAGTTGGTATATGAATGTTCACTGTAACATTCTTGCAACTTTATGTAATGATTGAAATTTTTCAGAATAAAATGTTGCAGAAAATAGTGCCATAAACAGAACAATGTTTGGCATTGGAGATCTGAGCCCAGTTGCCTTTTCTGTAAAATAGGTGTAATATCTAGCTTGTAGGTGGTTCTGAAAATTAGAAAAAACTATCTGTAAAGCAACTAACAAAGACAGGCATTTCAAAATGCCTCTGATAATACTGAAATGATAAACCCCAAATTTAGGGATCATATCTTAGTTTTTGCTTAATATATTTAGAATTTCTGGGTATGTGTGGGATAACTGGATATATCAGTTAATTATTTTGATTGAACTAGGGATGAGGTGAGATCAAGATGCAAATTTTTATTAAGATTGCTTTGTTTCACACAAACAGTGCTTATGCCCCATATTCAAAGCCTGTATTTTTTTCTGGCTTAGTCTCTTAAGTTAATCAGACTTGAGCCCTAATGATGGGAAGTTAGAACCATCTTTATAAAAAGGATGAAGTCTCTGACTTTCTAGTATTTCTCAAAGAAAACTAGATAGCCTTTAAAAATATTTTCATTTTGTGAAGTGCTTAAGTTCTCCAAAGTAGAGTTATTGTACTCCTGTCTTAATTATTAGTTCCCTCTGAATATATGCATACCGCAAGTCAGTCTGGGTTTTTTTTAGTTACATTAATTTTTAAAATATATATAAAATAAATCATATTTACTGCTGAAAATATATATTTGTAAATTACATATATAAACATATAAATATTTACTGCCTAATATTTAGTAGTGCCTTCTCCATCAATGACATTTTTCTTATAAAATTAATCTTTTATGTTTCTTTTTAAGAAATAAACTTAGATTTCTGGTTTGTTTGAACTTTGGCCTCAAGTACATTTATGAAGTACAACTCTCTTGTTTTTTTATTTGTTCTGTTTCATACGCAGAATAGATAAAAATTACTGAACTTTTTACATTTATGTAAATTTATTTAAAGTTAAATTCAAATTTGTTACCATATGCCTCAAGGCTAAACATAATACAGACTATTACAATCATTTATATAAATTGGTTTTAAAAACCATTTCAATATGTTGAATCAATATGTCATGAATTTCATATCTATGTAGTTGTCATCCTAGTACATTCCGTGGCATATACGTTTACAGCATATATATTTTAAATAAAATTGAATAGACTTTTCTAGCCTGCATTATGGAGGAACTTATGCTATCCTCCAGCTTTCTGATTCAGTATCTTAAAAGAACCATGCTACTTAAATGTGAACCGGCCATATTTTGTACACCCATCAAATCCTTTAGGACAGAATTTTTAGTCTCTCAGTCATATTTACTGATTGGCCTTCATTTGCTAATCTTTGTGAGATACAGAATAGTATGAAAATAAATATTCACCTGAGAGAATTTTTCAAAGGGTGCCCTGGTTTTCTTTCTGTGGGTGTTTGCCAGTCTATGGCAACGATTTCCTAGGGAACATTAGGGAAATGTATGCATGTAGTTGGTATATTGTGTCTGTTAAGTAAATGTGCTTCACTGTACAGGGAAGACCTGTATAAATTTCAAATATAGTTTGAAATTTAAAAAAGTATCCTCATATTCAGATAGTTAGGGATCACTAATTTACTAGGAACACCCAGTGTTCTGTACTTCACACGAGTGAAATTTAAGCATGGGTGCAATTTTGGCAACTTTTAGAAAGAACAGATACGAGGACATATTAGTGGAAAAAACAGGCAGTAAACCTATTCTTAACCAAAAGCTAGAACAACAGTAAGAATTATAAAATAGTAAATATATTTCTTATTGTCAAAGGAGGCAAAAAGGGTTTTTTTTTCACTCTTAAATGCATATCTTTTTATGACTTAAGTTTTAATTTACTTAAATTATGGTAAAATTTTCAAATATAGGATGTTTAATGTAAGTGTTATATATTTGCCATTGTCCTTGAATGTCAAACAGTGCAGTGTACTACTATTTTTGTGTAATTATAAAATCAGGTCATTTTTAGTATAACTTAACAGTTATGCTATTAATACTTAACAGTGAAACATATAATAAACAAGAGCTGTGTGCACTAACCCCTTGACAGTGTTCTCTTTTCATAAACAAACTGTGAACGTATTTGATCTTCCATTGTGTGTTATGTTTATAAAGAATTAAAATAACATATTTTTTAAAAGACTGATTTTTAAAAAAAAAAAACAGTCTCTCATTTTCTCTTATTTGCTAAATAAAATAGAAGTGAAGAACTGTATTATTTCTTATATTCTTGTAGAATTTATTTTTTTAAACAAGTGCCCGTTAGGGTCATTTGCTCTGAAATCTTATTTTTCCCACATCAAAAATGAATGAAAAATGCAGAAAAACGTTCACCTTTAAGTTGTTATGTTTCTGAATCTTTCTGTAACATTCTTAGGAAAGTCTGCTATATTCTGTGAAGAGAAGAGGTTGGAAGAAAAGAATTAGTATATTGTCATAAATCATTACTTTGACTTAGTAGGTCAGGGTTTTCAAAAAATTGTGTGGAATCTAAGAATTTTATTCCTGGATACTTTTTGATCTTGAATATCTTGGTCTTTTATATTTGTGTGTGATTTTTACCGTGTCACATATAGGTATCTGTTGTTTATTTAGACCGATTTCTAATTGTCTTCAGAAATCATTGAAAACTGAAGACTCTAGGTAATTTATTTTCAATGTGTAGTATTTAGTGCTGTGCTGTATATACATTTTATATTTATGTCAGGGAAGGGTTGCAGAGGGGTGCTTTAGAACCACCTTTTCAGCTCTGAATAGCTATTGTGTACATATGGTAAGGTGCTGCTGCTTAACAATTAGTAACTGCTTTGATGAAACTAAATTACATGTTTAAGTTCCCATCAGGAAGTCGCTTCACATATCTGTATTAATGTATTCAAGGCTCGAGAAGGAAAGTTAATTTTCCAGCTTAAATATTTAATTCAAGCTTAAAATTTAGTCTGTAATTAGAGCTCCCAAATGGCAGGAACATGGAGTATTTGTCCATTTTAATTAGATTGTTGTTTACCTATTAATTATATATCATATCTTGTCATATAGTTTTGATGGTAACAGATGGTGCTAGGAGTTAGTAAGGGTTTGAACGAAATAAGATTCCACATGATTTATTAAGTTGCACTTTATTAGTGAGTGGTCTGCTTTAGTCAGGTTATTCTCCCAAATAAGAACTGTGCCACATTTCACTAATTTTGTAATTATTCTTTTGTGGAAATACTGAAAACAAAAAAGTCTGAGATGAATAATGTTTGTTTAGAAATAACATGGATTACTTTAGGATTCTTTAATTTTAAGTAGCACATACTGTCAAATAGTATAATTGTTACGAAGGTTAGTGCATTTTGCTAGGACTAAATCAGCAAAGCAGAATTTTATTTATTGGTAAAAATATAGGCACAGGGAATGTTTACATATATGTAGTAATGACTTAGGATATGAGAAATAATAGGATGATGGTTTAGTTATTTATTTCAAAGGCATTCCTTTTCTGCCTATTGAGTTTAACAAGAAAGCAAGGGGTTTTGTTTACCGAAACATCTAAGCGCAGACTCTAGTGTCCACTGAGGTTGACTTACAGAACTTCCAAATTCAAAAAGTAAATGCCAGCTAAGTAGAAAGGCCTTTTAAGTTTGTGTATACAAGACTTTTATTATTTTTTTGTTACCAACTCAGCTTCCTAGAATGAATTTCTTATAACTGTGTATGAGGTCTGTCCAGAAGGTATCCAGCCATGTTATATGAAAAATAGAGACATTTATTGAAGACGATGTAAGATACAAGAAACATTGTACACAGGACAGTGATGCCTCAGTCCCCTTCAAAGTAGGCATCTTAGGACCTCACGCAGTTCTCCCAATTGCCGTCAGCTGCCCCATAGTATTTTATTGAATCTCATCAACAGTCTGAAATCTCTTCTCTTTCAAGGGATGATTTTAGTTTTGGGAAAAGCCAGAAGTCGCAGGGCACCAAATCTGGGCTGTGGCAGGGCTAAGTCACCTGGGTGATTGACATTTTGCCAAAAAACTGCATGAGACATGATGCATTAGCAGGCACATTGTCATGATGAAGCTGCCAGTCACCAGTTGCCCAAAGCTGCGGCCTTCTGAATCATCCGAATAGTTTCTGCAGAGGAATGTTCAGGCTTAACGCAAAATTTGATGCAGATTCGTTGCTCTACTCGCTCAGTGATTTTGAATGCAGTAGCCACACAGTACACGTGCTCACTCAATGGTGTCTACCGCCCCCGCTGACTAGTACGGTGAGGTAGTCATTGTTCACACGTGGACATTCCATTCAACTCTGCTTGGCTGCCAGGTTACATGGGTGTTGTGCAAACCATTCTCGTTATATTAACAGTGCTGGGCTTTTTCTGGACAGACCTTGTATGTGTGCATATATGTATGGAAAGAGAAAAACAGAGGAGGGAGAAAGTGGAGAAAGGAAGAAGGGTTTAAAATTTTAATCATTTAATGTTATATAGTTTGTTTGACATTTACTATAGCCCCTAATATCATTAACTTAAAAGTATATTTAGTTACTATTTCTTAGCTCTTAAGCTTTTAATTTCAAAAACCACACCGCGTTTTATAGTAAAAAGTAAATAGAAGGCCCTACCCCACTTTTAACTAATTTCAACATTTCCTCCTCAGGGCCTCTCTGGTGTATATCAGATCTTCAGAGCTATGGCCTCTGTTTCCTATGTTGCCTTCAGTAAGCAGCTTTGTTTTTGGTTAGTTTTCTCTTGATTTTGTATTGGAATTTGTCTCAAACCGGATAAGTTTTTAGAAATGTAAGATATGTCTTTTGTTGTCTTAACTAATTCTTTACAATGAGGCGGTATTTCAACATTAAATGTACGTTCCACATGTTCACAGTAGGCTATTAGATGTGTAAAACAGGACTCTCAGTATGTGTGAAATGCTCATGTAACTGAAATTCTCACTTCAGTCTGCCCTTAGTTCCATTTTCTCCCCCTAGAATGTGGAGTACTTAAAAATGAATCTCAGATATTGTTATATAATGATTTAATGCAGGAAGGATGCTGCATTACAGGTACAGTAATCAAAGAGAATATCACAGGAGAAAAATTATTTCACTTAGAATACATATAGGCTTAGTTTTTGAAAGTGTGAATTTTTAGCATGTCGTTCCCTTGTAAAAATATGGTATTGTATGACTTTGGGCAAAATACAGGATCCTGCAGACTTAAGGCTTGCTTGAGTGTGGTTGGCAGGGTAATAATATGGGTGTAATAATTTATAGTTTTAATTTGAACATCTCACCTAAAATGTCATATGGTGTGCTTGAGTGTGATATTGTTATGTTACAGAATTCCATGCTTATGATTTTGTAATAAAAGATTTTGTAATGCTGGACCCTGTATATCAAATATAACATGTACTTTTTCTACACAAAAAAGAAAATTAAGTTGAAGCATATAAGTAAAATAAATGTAATCACTTTGTAATGAATTTAAAGATAATTCTTCATAAAGAAATGAGAATATAACTTGATTTTTTACAGACACATGAAGTACATCATATGTATGTTTTATTTTGTTTTACCTGGGGAAATAAATAAATGACTATTTGGTGATTGTTAACAGAAACAGCAAATGAAAATACAAATGCTATTTTATTTATTTATTTATTTATTTTTACAAATGCTATTTTAGAAATGAGGTTTTCTTTTACGTTTCCTCTCTCCTACCCCTCATCCACCACTTTATCCCTTGAGAGAACTTTTATTTCAACAACCAATTGTGTACGTATTTGACTTTTCCAAAGAAAATGGCAGTACTGATTAATTTCCTGGAATTATGAAGGTTCTTTCTTTCCTTAAAATAGCAGTGCATGGAAATATTTAGGAAAATGTGGTAGTTGATAAGTCAGTCTTATTACTTGATAGTGATTTGACCCCGGTTGGATTTTGGGGCTCACTTTATTCTTTTCTTTCTTCCTTTCTTTCTTTTTTCACTCAGCCGTAGGGTGTTACTATGCAGTGAGATAGGTTCAAAATTAAAATAATCTGTAAGCAGGGTGTTCAAGATCTGAGACTCATGATTGGATGGATGAATGTTAATTTTTTTAAGCATGTAGAAAAAAGATGACCTGTTATCTGTGGTGAGTACTTTAAAGAGAGATGTGAGGCTTTGGTGAGGTCCTCATCAGTCCAGGTGGGGCATACGTAGGGAACCAAGAAGTGTGGTGGTTAGGATGGTTGAATGCAGGTTTAAAATTCATTAAAAGTACTCAGTCTTCTCAAACATCCGTTTATGCCTCTCTGCTTTTGCTTTTCTGTTCCTTTTGAATACGATGAGCTGGACTGGAACTCCTACCTTATTTTTCTTCAAGGTCAGTTCAAATTTTCTTTCTTTCATAAAATACTTTAACTTACACCTTCCTCGGCACTTTGTATATACACTTGCCATGTTGAATTAAAACTATTTGTTTACATGTTGGTGCTCCCTGTTACACTCTTGGCTCACGTGGCTTAAAGGTAGTATCTTATTTATATTTTTACCTCCAGTGTTTTTAGCACCGTGAGTGCTTTATAATAGATGTTTAATGAACAACTGGGTATGAATGAATGGAACTATTTCATTCATAGGATGTGGCCATAGTAAAAGAGTTAGAATGCTATGGATGTGTATGAGGCCTCCCTGAATTTCTTTTAACTTTTAAATAATTATAATTTCTTTTCTTATAAAGGAAATATCTGGGTAGGTAATTTTTTCTTCAAAATAAACTAGATTTTTTACTAACCTGTAAGTACTCATGTTTTTAGCAAACATTCAAAGCTACAGAAGTGTATAAAGTTGAAAATGATCTGTAATTCTTTTTCCTTTGCTGAACATTGTTTTTTGTTTGTATATGTCCTTCCAAGAGCCCCCTCCCTTTTTTATGTTGTTTTCCTTTTCTTATTCTCTTTTGAAAACATTATCTACATGAGCCCTTTTTAGAGACACTTTTGAAATACAGATTTTTCACTTGAGTTCTTCACATTGTGAATCTGTAACCTTGTACCATGGGTGCACAATGTACTTTGATAATTCAAGTGGGTATTTTCAGTCCTTAACTTGTACTTTCCACCATTTTGAAATACATTTTTGCCCTTGCTTGTGTGATATCACATATTCCTGGGTTTCCTACTTCCTGATTGATTACTGCATCTCTTTCAGCTTATTTTCCTCTACCTGATTTTTAAGTGCATTCCTTCAGATCCAGTGCTTTTCTCCTCTCACTATACTTTCCTCTTGATAGTCTCACCCACAGCCATGACTTCAGTTACCAACTTTGTGTGGTGATTCCCAAGTTCACAGCCCCAGCCTAGATCACAGTTATGACCACCAGACTCATGTACCTAACTGCCTACTTGATGTTTCTCTACTTGGCCTCCACAAGAATTCTTCAAATTCAATGTCTGAAATTAAATTTATTCTATTCTTGCTTCATCTGGTCCTTCTGCATCTGGCTTCCCAGGTTCATTCAGTAATACCTTTCTACCCAATTATGCAGTTAGAAAGCTCTCAGTCATCATGTTTTTACCATGAACAAAAGTCCCTTCATCGTATTCTAAAGTTTGTACAGTTATTGGTGTGTTTTGGACTTAGTTTTCATCTATTGATCTGTCTGTCTCTCTTTTCAAAGAATTTATACTTTTTAATAACTGGTTATTTGCTTTTTTACCTTATAAGGCTGTTCCTTTCACATTATTCTTATTTTAAAAATCGTAGGTATTCAGACAATTTAGATGCACTTTATAAAATCTGTTTGTTGAATCTGCCACTTTCTGTCCTCTTATCCTTTTGGACTTTCTGAGAGAATTGTTTTAGAAGTACTGATAACTTTGAGGAACATTTATATTTTCCTATTATGAGTCTTCCCATCCGGGAACATGGTCCTCACACTGATTTGATCGAATGCTGTGCAAGTCCCTCAAACACGTCGCACATTTTCTCCGTGCAGTTTTTCCCAGTGCACTGTCTGTCGTGGGCTGTTGCCACGGGGTATTTTCCTCGAGGTTCTGTGTGGTCAGTCCAGTGTTCAGCACATCGGTGCTAAACTGATCCATGCTAGCACAGCAGTTCCTGGCACATCACTCAGACAGTTACTGACTTGTGGGGAGTTTCTGGTATAAAGGAAAGCTTTCCTTAAAAAAAAAAACAATTATGCAGTCTGACACATTTTATAAAATAAAAAAACTGCCGTTGTTTATTTCACATTTTTGTAGGTAGATAACAACAACTGCAAATTATAATTTTGTCTTCCTTCCTTTTAAATTTTGTACTTCTTATTTCTCATACTTGTCCTGTTGGGTTTGCTGAAATCTTCCTAACAACGTTGAAAAAAGCATTAGTAGCCAAAAAGCCTTGACGATTTCTGTTATTTGTGTTTTTGTTCCATGCCAATAGATGCTCTATTGGAGAATGAAAGTTTTATTTTTTACTTGATTAGTTTATTTTTTAATAAAAGATGAGTGTTAAATTTTATCAAAGGTTTGCTACATTCAGTGGAATGATGTTACAGTCTAGTCTATTCTTCCTTAGCTTACTTACGCAATCAGTTACTCAATTTTCTAATATTAAATTGCCATCGCATTTCTGGAAAGATCTCTTCTTGGTCATGGCATATTGTGAGATCATTGTTTTTGTGGTGTCTTTGTTACGTTTAGGTGTTAGAGTCCTGCTAATGTCCAATGAGTTGGGACACTTTCTTCCTTCTTTGTAATGGAACAGTTTATACATAATAGGCCTCATTAGTTCCTTAAAGGTTTGTTAAAATTTACCCATACTGTAATCAAGGTGCTTTGGGTTGGAAGTGAGAGGCACTGTGGTCGAGAAACAGAGCTTTGTCAGCCGATGCGGAATCCCTTCCGTGTGCTTTATGCCTAGTGTAGCACCATACTCCCTCCAAAATTAACCACTCTTTTGACTTTTATAATAATTACTTAATTTTATGGTTTCATTACCCAAGTGTGCATCTCTAGACACTACAGTTCAGTGTTGCCATTTAAAAAAAAATTATTTTTGTCTTTTAAATTTTTCTTAATCTATGGTTTCTTTCTCCAACGCTTTGTTTTCTTTATAAGTGATCTATTGAAGCACTTGAGCCGTTTGACCTGGAGAGTTTGCGGCAGCTCTGGAATTTGCTGATTTCATACTCGTACGAATTGAACATTTTCTTCTATATTTTCTCCAAATTGACAGGTAGCATCAGAGCTTGAATAGATTTAGACTTAATCTCTTAGGCAAGACTGGGCGCTTTTGTGTCCTTTCATCCGGAGGCGCATAATCTTTTTATCATTTTAAATGTTGGCAGCCCTTGATGCTCAAAACCTTTATTCACTAACTCATTATTTCATTTTCTAGCCAGTGTTTTTATTATATAAGCTAACTAGAAGTGAAATTTGTTTCAATTTCACTTCTGGTTATCTAACAAGGATTTAAAAAATTAGATTTGTATTGTGGTCAAGAACTGTGTGCTGTACATTTTTACATTTTGTTAATATTATCTTTGTCTCCTCTGAAATATGCAAATTTGCAAATGTTTCATTAGTATTTGTAAGAACTGTTTTTCTTTAGTTGCGGCTTAAATGTTTTATGTTTAAATGTTAAGTCAAATTTACTAATGTATTTTTAAAATGGCCTTTGTTTTTATTTGTGTATCTATACCTGATTAATCAAATTACGGGACTAGACTTGCAGTTTAGAGAGATTGACTCTAGTAGCATTCTCTTAGGATGGATTGCCGGTGTTACCACCACTGACATTCGCAAGATCCCATAGGATGCTTTTAATTTTGTTTTGTTTTTGGCAATTATCTAAGTGAGAAATAATGACTCTGAATTAAGACGTTGATGACAGAAAGTAGGAGATAGACCCTAAAATATTTGGAACGTAGGTGGAGAAAATGAGGGAGATGAAAGAATCAAGCGTCTGTGTATGTTTAAGGGATGACAGTGTGATTAGAGATATGACTTAGAACACAAGTTGACTTACATCTGGTTCATGGGCTAAGTCTGGTCTGCCATCCACTTTTGTATTACCCCCCATCCAAGAAATGGCTTTTACACTTTTTCATGTTTTAAAAAGTCAAAATAAGAGGGATATTTTGTGATACACGCGTATTTATATGAAATTACAGTGTCCATAAATAAAGCTTTTTGTAACACAGACATGCTCATTAATTTACAGAAGAATTGAGAAGTTAATACAGGGACTGACCCACAAAGGCTAAAGTACTTGCCCTCTGGCCATTTACAGGATATATCTGCCAACTCTTAGCTGAGAAATATCCTCTTTTTCTTTATCTTCTCCATTCCCATTGAATCTGGTATTCATAGTTAATAATTTCTTATGGTAATATATTTTTTAATCCATATATACTGTAACTGCATGAATTCAGCCCTGCTCGTGACCATTAATTTTTGACAGCGTTGAAATCCTTTTCCCATGACAATTTTCTTAGTCTTTGTGTCTGATTAAAAGCTTTTAAAGGAGACTATATGCTATTAAATCAGTATTTTTTCTTAAATGCTATTCAGACAGTCTTGGTCACTATTATTATTAATTATAATTTAAGGTGATAATTTCATATTGTATAATGTGTTAGGTTTGTGTTTCCCATGGAGTTTCTTTTATTCATGAACTCAAATTGCAGTCTAAATAAACAAATTGATTATAATAATCTTTCTAAGAGCAAACCGTTTGAGACTTTGGGAGCAGGATTTTGGTTTTATTAAAGATTTGGTAAAGTATGAATTTACTTATAAGTCATAGTTTATTTGTTAACGTACTGTAAAATAGAATTTCAGCAAAACAAAATATCTTGAAAAAGTCTAATCTGGTAATATGTTTATAGAAGAATTTGGCTTTGTTGAAAACAAGACAACGGGACCAGAATGGAGTCCCTTATGCTAAGCCTCTTGTCACCAAACCAAAACTGAATTACACTTTCAGCTTTCCCAGAAATGGAATCTAAGTCAATCAGGAATTGTCCAATCACACTATTTAAATAATCTGCCTTGTAGACTCCTTCCATTCCCTAAAGAAAAGTGATCTTGCCATAACCAACCCACTTTTTTAATCTATTATAAGTTCTTTGTTCCCACTTCCTTCTACCTATAAAAGTTTTTCATTTTGTACGGCTCTTGGGAGTGCTTTTCTATCTGTTAGATAGGATGCTGCTCCATTCATGTTCATTAAAGAAAGCCAATAAAATCTTTAAAATTTACTCCATTGGATTTTGGTTTTTTAGCAGCTATTATAACCATATAAATGGCTACTCTAATCTACAATACAAGAGAGAAAAATTTGTGTTATGCGAACTTCTAAAGTTTTTATAACATAGCTGTGCTGAGTAATGAGAAGCCACCACTGACCCATCCTTAGGAATTCAAGATGAACTTGTCTTGTTATGGTATGTGGTTGTGTCTTGCTCTGCATCTGTATCCTGTCTTACTTAAATTTCTGATATTTATGCCCTAAATTACAAAACGTTATTTTTTAATTTCTTTCATCTTCTTAAAGCTGTCACTTGAAGCGCTCAGATACGCACCCCCCCCCCCCAAAAAAAAGCCAGAAGGGGACTACTCATGGAAATTGCCATGTAAGGCAAGTAATGTATACTTCCAATTCCATGCTTGTTAGCAGCAAAGCACATTTTTAAACTTTATTTTTTTATTTAGAAGAGTGATGTATTTATATACAAATGTCTTATCCCATCATTTAATTACATCCAAATGAGGATGTTAATTCACTTAAGCCATGGTGTGTTGGAGTAAGTCTGAGAGAAGAGGGCCCACCACTCTTTATTTCCCGATGCGTAAGTTTTATAGCTATGCTGTTTTAAATTTTTTTCAAGGGACATTTCTTAATTTTTATTGTAATTAATTCTTTATTTACACTCATTTATCTAGTTATGTTACCAATGAATAGTTAGGTCAGTACCTGCTCTTTGACTAATGACTTAAACATTTATCAATGTACAACATGCTTTTCATTCATGTCAGGCACTTAGGTTTTTATTTTAATTTTGTGTTGAGGGAGGAAGGTACTTTAGGTTGTGTTACATACATCTTGTAGCAGCATAAAAACCTATATTTGCTTTGATTTTCTATACTTTTCACCTTTCCTCTATGTAGGTGTGTACCAGTGTCTTAAATGTTTTCTATTCTTGTTTGTCTACTCGGTTCCTACTTTTTGTACTCCCTAAAATAATAGAAATGGCCAGTGAGTGTGATTTACTTTTACATGTAAGTTATTGTTCTAACCACAGTTAATAAAGGTCATTTCTTGCTCTTAAGGCATTTTATAGTCCGCAATAATCATTTAGGAAATTTATTCCTATGTTGTTCATTAATAAAAATAAATTATCAAATTTGAAAATGAGTTACCCTTTTGATAAATTAGAGCTGATTTAAGATTATCCTTTAAAAATGTCACCAATGATCAGTTGCATTCTAATAAGCTCTCGGGGATGGGAGAGATAGGCGTGCAACAAGGCATGTCACGATCAAACCCTGTGCATGTGGAGACTGTTCTGGTATTGGTGTGTAAGATGGTGTCGAGAGGGTTAGAAACCAGAGGTGTGGAGGCAAGCGCAGTGTCTGTTGTAATGTCCTGGTAAGCAGTAGGGAGAGCCCGAGTTGGCTTAGGACTAGCCATGAAGCGAGAATGAGGATGAAAATTCAGGTAATGGAAATGAATTTTAAACCATTGGATGTTACCTGTATTTGGTAGATAAAAAGCTATTAAATACCAGCAAGTTCATATGCTTCAATTTGAGTTAGTAAAGAAAAACATAAATGTTACACATTTGAAATTGAGAGAAAAGCTGAAAGGCTGTTCTTTTTAAGGAAAGGGTCAATGACGCTAGAATAGAAAGATTTTTATAGAGAAAGTTGATGTGTTTTCTCACATCCAAATCCTCCATGCCCTTTAGGATCTAGCCCATTTGTGAAAAGCTTTTACTAACACCCAGGTGCAGGAAACTGCTCCGTGATGGGGGAAGATGAAGAACCTCTGTATTCATTTGTCAACATTTGCTGATTTTCTAGAATGTGTTTCTAAGTATCATATAACAACAGAAAAAATAGGCATAAAAGAACGTAGGATTTCTGTGGTCCCCCTCAACCAGAATATGTCCAAATTAAGCTTCTTAAATAAAAGTCCCTGTCCCTAGTCCTGTTTTCTTCCCCACCCCCCGCCCCCACCTTTTCACTGTCCTTTAAAGACATGTACTAGCTCCAGCTCAGGAGAGCTTCTTGCATTGATTACATTAGCTATGGGCCACCTGTGAAACTGACTAGAGCTTCTCCAAATTACTACTCTGTGAGCTAACATACTATGATTCGTTCCAAAAAAAAAAAAAAAAAAGGAATTTAAAGGTATTTCAGGATGAGTTCCTTTTAAAAGAACGGATTAGTGAAATCGTAAACAATGGGTTTTGATTAAGGACTTTTTTGTATTGACTGATAGATAACCCCTCTGTAGTGATCTTGAGCTCTTATTTAAGTAAGGTTATTTCATTCAATCTTTTCTCACCAAATGTACTTACGCTACAATAGAGTAGGATCCTATATGATAGGCTGAGTGTTCAGTGAATAGACGTTAATAGGATTTAAAGGCACCAATGAATAGTTGAATCAACCAGTCCTCTGTTACTGAACACTTACTTGGGTTTCCAGAAGTTTGCTTTTATATATTGTACAATATTGTAATGAATAAGCTTGTACAAATCCTCAATTCCTTATCTGAAATACATAAAAAGACTAGATATGTTTTGGAATTCACTATTTTTTTTATTTTGGAATTGTTAATGTGCATGTTTCGAAATAACAGAGCATTTCTAGTGGATGCAGAACCAAGCAAACAAACAAGTTACTA